>NW_019384357.1:744997-808053 GCF_000671375.1 Centruroides sculpturatus | reverse complement strand
TTGATAATTTGTCATTCTTGCGATATTTATGTATCTATTTATATATATTTTTCTGTGAATTGCTTAAATTTGTTTAGTAAACTTGAGTTTTCTAACAGGAAGAAGAATCGATAGAGATTTTAGAAATGTCTATTTTACTACAGTTTTCCACCAGTTAATTTATGTAAATCTGTTTTAGAGTGAGTGAAATTCCAGTTGTGCAGTGCATAATAAACTTTTTCTTGTTTTGTTAGTTCATTTCATTAACATAACTTCAATCTAGAAATTTGTTACTTTGTTCTCTTTATCCTTTTGATTGCTTATTTGATCCATTTAATTTTAATTTTTATATTCAGCAAGTAAAGTAAATTATTATTGTTATTATTGTTGGTTGAGTTGGAATTTTTAGAAACATATTTTAACAAGACTAAATATTATAATATATTTTTAATGAAATTACAGATAAAATTGAAAATTTTTATTGTTTTAGTAGTATTCTGGAAGAGTTTCTATTGGTTGGTTTTAATTTTTTTAACTAATATAAAGAATGAAGAGATTATTTTAAAATAATTTATAGTTGGAGCGAATTTGAATTTGAATTTGTATAAAGAATGAAGAGATTATTTTAAAATAATTTATAGTTGGAGCGAATTTGAATTTGAATTTGAATGCAGCAGTGTCATCAAAGAGATATAATCAGATGAGATTTTAATGAAAAGATCCAGAAAGCCTTTGCAAATTTTTGCATTTAATACGAATTCAGTTTGTTAATTGTTAATTAGCAGTTGCAATTTTTTTGTGTGTGTGTGTGTTTGTTTATTGATTTTTCTTCTGTAAAATTGTAAATTGTAAAAAATAAAAGTGTCTTTTTCGTTTAGAAATTCTTCATAGTCCTGATTGGCGAATTTGAATCTGAAAAAAGGATCTCTGATCAAACGAGTCTAGGACTTATAAATTCTTTTATAAGGAAAAAAAACACCTCTTGAATTCCTAAATAATTGAATTTAAATTACATATAATTTTACTTGCGCAGTTTTTACTAATTAATATTTTCTTTTGGAGTAATTATTTTATTTTTAAAAATAAAACTTTCAAATCTAATGACGAACATTCCTTATATAAAAATTCGATTCCTTATTTCTTCATAAGGAAACCTGAATTCTAAATAGTATTTTTCTTTCCACTATTATTAGTGTCAAATAAAAACTGAAAAATGATTAAACTGTCATTCTGAGATCTACAATTAGATTTTAATCGATTCGAGATAAAACTATTTATATACAATGGAGAAAAGAATTTCAAAAAATGACAAAAATGTTTATTTAGAAAAAAAATCCGAAGATACGTTGAGGATAATTAATCAGAAATTTTTTCCTCATGAAAAGAACATTTTAACTAGAATCAATAGATTTACAAATCTATAGATCAACTTATTCAATAATAATCAGTTTAGGAATTTTAATAATTAATATTAATTGAGTTGTGGCTGGAATAAACTTTAGAGTTTCGTAATGGAAACAGTTTATTAATTCTATAATTTGTGATTTAAAAAACTTGATTTTTTTCAGTAATTCAGAGCTTTGTCTAACATATAAATCAATCAAATAAAAAAAAAATCTAGTGGAATACAGCTTATTGTTAAATGCTCTTTTCTCCAGTCTAAGTACTACATCTATTCTTTAGGGATGGGTATATTATCTGAATATCCAGAACAGAGAGATTCTCTTATCCTAAGAATGGAAAGGCGCCTGAAACGATATCTGAGAGCTGAAAATCGATCGATTCGTTAACGCAAGCGCACCAAGATCATTGTTATTTGCTAAGCTTCTCTGTATTGTTGTCAAGGGCATGCTGTAAAAGGACATGATCTTTGACACAAGAACACTTTTAAAAACTTCATTTTATATCAATTAAGCTGTTAAATTTAATCATTCCGATTTGTAATATGTAATAATTAATTAATAATAATTAATTCTAATTGAATATTTCTTTAAGATAATGTTAATTTTAAGATTTTTAAACAGGTAAAATATTTGTATGTAAAACTCAAAAAAATATATAAAACTAATGCTTTAACTTGTACATTTTCTTTCTGTTTATATGTAATGGATCATATAGAAACCATTTCGTTTTTGAATTCAAGAGAACGTGAACGAAGCAACATACTGTAACTAAAATAGCTGAAGTTAGCATTATTCGTTTTTAAGTATTTGTTAGATCCGATTAAATACAGGTCTCTTGATACCATAATGTTATCGACTATTCTTTTCTTTTTTTTTGCCTGTAGTAATTCACACCTTCATACCCCGAAAAATGCTTTTTCTGTTCCAAAACATTTCGATCTTCTTATCAAATTAAATCCACAAATAAATGTCTTAAGTTTCCAGTTGGATGAAGAACACTTCCATCAACAGATCTGTTTGTACTTGATAAGAAAAGAATATCAAGTATTATACCCAACCGCTCATTGAGTACAAGTTATCGATTGTTTTTTGAATCTATCAAAATATATTTTTCCCCCTTTATATTGTAATAATAGTAAAATTTTATTATTGATTTTTGTATGTAAAATTTAATCATCTGTAATCCGAATTGTGGGACATTAAATAAGTTTTTTGTTGTTTGATAGGGGGAATCTGCTGTTTTATAACACTTCCAATTGTAGATGTAACAAGTAAATTAATTAATTAATACTATTTTATATTTAAAATATTAAAAACAAACACACAATTATGGATATTTTTTTAAAATTAAATAGTTTTAATTTATTCATACGATTATTTACGGAAGTTTAAGTAGAGAGATAGTTTATGAGCGGATTTAGATGTTCTGTACTATACAGTACATCCCAAAATTAAATTTAACGACCATTTTTTGATTGTTAATAATCAAACAAAAATGAATTTATTAAATTTGTTAAAAACAAAAATTAATTTAATGAGGTTTTTTTTTATTTCTATAATATTTTTCTTCGAATTCTTATGATAAAGAAATCGTGAGTCACAATCGTACATCTTGGAAGTGATTGGCGATTTTATGACCTTCAAATGGGAATCCACTCTCGGTCTTTTAGGAACATAATTTCAAAGGAAAAGTAATAGAGAGATGTAATATAAAAATCTTCCAACTCTGGTTTTTTTTCTTTTCAAATTTATGACTTTTAATTTCTTTAATGTTTCTCGACTTGTAATAAAACTTTCAAATATAATTTTTGAAAATTTTAACCTGCTCTTCACACACAATTATAACCAACTGAAGTTGACTAAATAAATAAATAAATATTTATATAAAATATAACATCATAAAACCGAGCTTTTCCATTTCGTTTCCATCAATATAATATAAAATTCCAGTTGTAACGCTCTCTGATAAAGGTAGCTTCATGGGCCAAGACAAATTTGAATTAGTGGCCCCATGTACAGTGTTGACTTCAGACATTTTTCTTCTTTTGGAGAAATATTTTCTTATAAAAGATTGGTTTTGGGCCTTCTATAGATGGAACCCAGGCAATTGCACTTTTTGCCCATAGGATAACGCGCCATTGCTCTGATATCGGTTCGAATTTTTGTAAACGTAAAAAGTAACAGCATCGCCATGATTTCATTTTGTAATTATCTGTAAAAGCCAGCTAAAAAGTTTACAGTGTAATTCTTTTTACTTTTTTTCAAGTATGAGAGATAAATCTTGTTATTTCTAATAGCATTTACTCGACATTTTTATCTAAAGTTGATACTTCATTATCTAAAAATTACATTACGAAACGCTGTTTTCATATAATATTGACAGATTTTTTAAAAATAAAGAATATGTTGTATATAATGTATTTATAAAAACTCCCATGTCTATATTTTAATATAATAAATAGCAGTTTGTAAGTATTGATAATGATAATTCAAAATAAGTTTTATGTTATATATTGTTTTCATTTTTTTAGTAAAGCATGCGTATAAAATATGTCTTAAATTAAATAATTGCCAAAAAATAATGAATTTAATAAAAATCTATGTTTAGTTTATATATATATGATTAAAATGGAAGCTCCTTCAAAGATATACGTTTTTTTTTTTTTTTAAATAATGAATTTAAGAGTAGACATGATAAAGATAAAAAGAACTAATGGGATTTAGCACTAGATTAGAAAAATAGAAATGTGACATTGTTCAAAAGTATAAGGATATCTGTATTCATAAACTAAAGGAATATCAGAATTTCAGATTCAGAATATATTTCAATGTTTTTATTTTGGTAGATTATCCAGAATAACGTTAAGATTTTTCACTTCCTGGCTTTTACATGTAAAAGAGAGAAAGTATGGCGATCGGTCAAAAAATGACCATCTCAAGATTTTTTACATTTTTGGACTCAAGGGACCTTAAAATGTCGAGAAATGAAAAGAGTTGGGGGTTTCTGTATGTATGTATGTATGCTGGTCTGAGTGGCACGATTTTGTTCACTCACTTTTAAGCTTAATAACTCTTGTGCCTTTTGTCGAAAATTTCTGAAATTTTGCAGGGAGGTTTGTGTATTAGGGAGAATGATGTTATTAATTTTTTGGAGTAAAGGTCAAGGGGTGGGAGGATAGAGAGTGGTTATGTGTCATATCTCGAATCGGTTGAACTTAATGAAGGTTTTACTCGTGATTAGCAATTACATTTGTTTTTAATATAAAACTCATCTCTAACCTCAAAATTATGCTCCTTGACATTTTATAATAATTAATAATGTAAAAAGTTCTTAAAATATAAATGTCATAACAGATGGCGCCACACACAATTTTGACTATTTTTGCTGGGAAAGTTACTCAGTCGCTGTTGAATTTTTTTCTTGTACTGTAGTAGATATTACTGAAATAAATTTTAATACATTAAAAATTTTGATTCTTTATAGCTATCTTATCTGTAAAATAATATTTTTTAAATTTTTATTTACGTTTATAATACCCTTATTTATATTTTAATTACTTTGTCAGAAATTTAATAATTTTTTCACGTGTTAACATACTTTTATAACTCTTCCAAAATTTTTCATACACAAAATTAGCTTTTTATTATCTATATAAATAGAATTCTCAAAGTGACACTTATCTTAATTTTATTTATTTTATTTTTTTAATCGTTTTATGATTTGATCGCGCTTTAAATTTTATATGGGTTTAATGATATTTGCAAATCGAATTTTTCTTTTGTATATTTCATTTACTTTTTTACATTTTTTTTTTGTATATTTATATCCTGTAAGAATTCTGGCCAAGTTCACTATGAAAAATCTTTTGTTGAATTTCATTTGTGAAAGCTTGACATGTGACATAATGGACAAAAAAATGGTCTTTCTATATTTATTGTTCATTTTTGAAGTATATTCTTTGATGTTAAAGGCTCAGGTGAGAACCATTACTCTTTCGTATCCATTTTTTACTGTTAAGTAGTTCTGATATACTGTCTCATATCTTTATGTAATCTAGAATATATTTTTAATTTTTTTCCTGAATACTTATCAACTTTTTAAAACAATTTTTCATAAAATATTTTGACTATTTTATTAAAAATATATATAANTATATATATATATATATATATATAGAGAGAGAGAGAGAGTTAGCCTATAACCAGTTATCTTAAATGCAATTGTATTGAAATTCGTTGACTCAGCATACTATTTTCCGAGTGTTGTATTTTAATACAAGGAATGTAATTGAGAATATAGCTTAGGAAAAGAAATTCGCATCGTCCTAATTTTTATTTATAATTTTTCTCTTCAACTTAACTACTTTAAAAAGCAGTTTTTCACTCTTTTAAATTATTCACATTTTTCTTAATTTCTTCTAACTGTATTATATAATTTTAAAAAGAAAATGCTTTTCCAAGCCAATTTAGATTGTATCACTTAATTTTGTTCAGTTAAATCGTTATAAATGGCTTTAATTTGTTATAATTAGGCCTATATAAATTTTATATATCAGAACAAAACGAAAATCATTATGTTGTTTATAACACTATACAGTTTTGATAAATGTAATAAATTAAAACATATTTCTGTATCATTTATAAGTTTTTAATTATAACGAAATTAATTTAGTTTCTACAGAATATGAATATCCCTTATATTAATCGTTGAAAATTTCGAAACAATTTATTAACGATAATTACAATGGCTACATGCAAATTTTCAAAGCATTTTATCTTTAAACAGTTTCATTTGATGAGCAGAATATAATATATTAACATATTATTAATGAGTATATATATTCATAATTATATAAATTTTCTAATATATAATACATTAAAATATTAAAATTATCTGTGATCTAGATTTCAGAATAAGTGGAATAAAATAGAAATTAGTAATTTAGTTATGATAAATAGCTATACTGTTAAAATCTCTTCCAAATCTCTAATTATTATCTAACTTTATTAATAGTTCTTAAATTTCAAAACATACTCGTATCAATAGCAAAATCAAGTCTTTAAGTATTTACTATTTAATGTAAAAAGATCTAACTATATGTATAAAGAAAACTGGTAGGTCTGTACTTTGTTATATGAAATTGTACAAATAATATTTTAACAGAAACAAAAATTAGCCTTTTAAAGTAATTTTTTAAAAATTTATTGCATTTTCATGAGAAGTCAGTGGCAACATCGTGTAATGCCACATACAGATTGAGAACTATTGCTTTAGAACAGGGCTTCTTAAACTGTTTTTATTCACGACCCCATTTATGATTGTGATTTTTTTCGTGACCCAAAAAAAAATATAAATTAAAGATGTATACAAATTTGCAAAAACAATAATGGTGTATTACTACAGTTCACTCTTGTGTTACAATGGAACAGAGATAACTGAATACACTGAAAAGCGACAACACTACACTAGTTCACACTACAGTGTTGCTGAATCATTGTCTCGCTGCACCAGAAGTGACACAAAGCGCAACTCACGAAACCTATGACACAAACCGTGCCATTTTCAGACTCTCACAAATTATTTTCAATATTTTGCATTAAAATCTCGCGACCCCAAGATTTCGCTAAGCGACCCCAAATGGGGTAGCGACCCATAGTTTAAGAAGCCCTGCTTTAGAAGTTTAGATGATTTGTATAATTATATTTATTATATTAGTGGAATTATTAATGAATTATTAAAATGATACTGTGTCAATTAATCATTTAATTCTAACTCTTCAACACTTTTGTATTAAAAAATTATAAAACGCGAACTGCTTTGAAACATCATTACTTAGAGAATTACATAAATTATCATAATTATTTTGTTAACAATTTTCTATGTTTCAAATTCGTTAGCTATCAAAAAATAGTAAATAAGGTTGGTCTGAACCGGAGCGATCTCTGAGGAAATCATCTAGAACTATTTGAAAAATGCCTTGGGTGAAAACTCAAGCAGAAGACAATAGGGAAAGTGAGTGATATCCTCGGGGATTCAACGTCAACTAAAAATGTAATGGAATATAGCCTGATATCGACGAATAAAAAACAGCACTGCAAATCTAAACAGATGAATCTATTGTTAGCAATCAATAAAAAGGAAGAGAATGACGAAGACAGGAAAGTTACAAAAAGTAGCATCAATGCTGTGCTGCTACAATTTATCTAAAAATTAGTTTGAGAAATGAAAACGTTAAGATTAAAAGCAGTAAATAATAATTTATACATATTTTTTCCTTCTGTTTTTATGAAACTTGAATCGAAGTTTTAAAAATTTTCTAACAAGTATTTTTATTAATTGAAAAAATAGTATTTTTATTCTTGATGGTTACATAGATCTATAATAAAAACGAAAATAATTTCTGAAGAAACTTAATTTGTAGAGAAAACGCATTAAAAATTAATAAAATTAAAAATTTAGACATTCATTTGAATCTGAAGTAAGCATTTCATAGTAAATTAAAAATGATAAATAATCTTGGAAGTAAATTTAGAATTTTAAAATTAAATTAGCATTGAGCAAGTGAGAAAAGTAAACTGTGCAAACGATTTCATAGTTTTATTTAAAAAACTTTATTAATATTAACAAATTTAACACGTAGTAAGATATTGATTACTGTGAAGTGTTAAATTCACTTTATTTGATTAATTTAATTAATATTTATTATTTAAAAAAATAACTTGTTTGAATGAACTCTGCCAATAATAGCAAACTTTTTATTGATAGATTTTATGTAAAACTAATAGAAGTCTTTTTTTTTCCAAAATAAACATGAAAAACTTTTGCAAGATGTATATTGGATTATAAAATTTTTTTATAATACTTCATTATGGTTTAATATAATAATTTTATACATTTTACATAAATTTACATTTATATAAGACTTTCAAATTAGTTATCCAAAATATCAAGAAAATAATATTTTATTTGAGGAAATTTTAAGCTTAAAATTTTACCACGACACATTTATTTATGAAATGATCGCGTTTAATAACATTACAATTTTTAAAATAATTAAAATATTGACTATTAGTTGTTTTGAATGACCTTCGTACTTTTTTAGATTTTTAAAAGTAGTAATGTATATTTTTAACTTTAGTCTGATATTATTTCTGTAAAGTTACAATAGTATATTGTATTTTATTAAAGTATTTTTCACTTACCAGTAGTTTGAAATTGATGAGACAATTCATAAAAAGCATAACAGTGGTTTCAAATTTTCTTTACCACTACATCTTATGTAATAGATTTTATCTATATATTTTGATGATATTTTATATTATCAAACCAAGTAATTCTTAGTCTTTGCTTTTTTCTTGTTCCCTTTTAGCACTTAGCCAAGTATTCCATCAACTCTCATCAGTATGTTTGGTCTACTTGAACTGTCTTCTCTTACTAGTGATATGATACTCACACACACACACTCTCTCTCTCCTGCCATATTTTGAATTTTTTTTCATTGGGCTGCAATTTGTAGATCTATAAATTCCCATTGTCGTTCTTCCGCCCGTCCTTCCTAGTATCGAAAACGAAGTTAGATACATGAAAGTCAAGACTAAATATAGAAAGCTTAGGGGCAAGAGGTTCCAATTAACTATATATGAACTTTCAATGAAAACTGGAAGTCATGTTATTTAAATTCAAAAATTTTCCTCTGAAAGGAATTAGATAGATGACCAGCATGACTCAATTGTTAAAAATGTATGATGTACAGGGGAAAGCCACTACTAATTTGAGGTGGAGAGCATATACAGTATTTTAAATTAAATAAATTAAAAATATGATTAGAAATTGCAGCCCGGCTTTTTAATTTTTATCCTTTAATTTACGTATAATTCAGAAATGTTTAGAACTCAATGAATAAATTTTGTTATTTCTTAGAATTTATTTTCATTTTAAAAATTGAAGTTACGTTATTCTCATTTTTTCTCGGAAAAAAAATAGAGCTGATGTTCATTATGAAGTAGAACCTAATATAACTTATATAAAACATAAATTAGAAAATTATAAGATATGTTAAATTGTTATAATCAATTTGAAATTTCCGACAGATTTTTGCAAATTTGAGATTATAAAAAACAAAAACTCACATGTCGTCTCATACGGTTTTTGTTTTTGTTTTAATCTCAATTTCTTACATAATTTTTACTTTGTTTTCTATTTTTGATCTCTATTATTAGTTCTTATGAATATCATTGATCTTCAAATAGTCATTTAAAAATTTTAAAATGTAGGGGAGATCGGGGCAAGATCGGCATGTTAAGCTTTACTTAAATTTTGTGTAATAAATACTGCTGTAAGCTGAAAAAAAAGCTTTGCATATTGTCTATTGGAATCTTACCTTACTACAGAACTGGTTAAAATCAGTTTGGAAATAAAAATAATTAAAATAATTACAACTTTACAAGAAGAGAGAAATTGACGAAGTTGCCCCGGGTATAGGGGCAAGATCGGCAACTTCTCTCTTTTTGTAAAGTTGTAATTATTTTAATTATTTTTATTAAAGTTGCCCCTGGTATAGGGGCAACAGTAATGGGGCAAGATAGGCACGTATATAAAATTATGTTATTAACAATGTATAAGTTGGAATTCACTATTAAAACAAAGAAATACAAATCCAACACCCATTTAATATTATTACAACGAAATGCAAGTTCAAAGACATATATACATGAATAACAAATGCAAACATGTTTTCATTTATCATCTGTTTGATTTTTATCCTTTGCTTCTAATGTGGCTTTATGTTGCCGATCTTACCCCGCTAGTCATGATTTCGAAACATTAAGTACAACCCTGAGAACAGAATGCCAAGCCACGATCTGGCCACGTGAATAAGTTGAAGTTACATCCTTCTAACAGGAAAAGTAACTTTCGTTATCATGGAATTATAACAAAACCTGCCAATTCAATATAAATGGAAAAAAAATATTATATGGAATTGAACGAAAATGAAAATTTGCTTGATAATTCAACTACGCTTGTTGGAGAACAATAAAAACACTACACTCAACAAGCCACCAATAAAACTCAACTGCCTAACCTATAACCAAAGTCTCCTTTTAATTTGTTTTTTAAAAAAAGCGCTTGACAAACTTGCCCCGCATGCCGAAGTTGCCCCGATCTCCCCTATATCAAGTAAATGTTGTTCTCAAATCTGTTAAATTACGAAATAATATTTTAGTTATTTTGTATATATTTATATATATATATTTTTTTCTGTTTGATATAATGCAAATATGTTCTATTTTTATTTCTTTTTTTCGTAAAATCTGTCCGCTATTCTGATAAATGTGATTGAATTTTTCTTTCCATTTTTGAATGCAAAATTTTTAAAAATGTATTGCTGGCATGGCTAATAAAATTCACAAATCTGTTTTCATTACATTTCTTTCTTCCCCATATTTTGGAAATTTGTTGACGTACGTTGGTTACAGAATTCCATTATTTATTTATTTTTTCCTAGTCATCTTCTATATTCCATATTTTAAAATATATTATCTTTAAATTGTATTGATTAGTTACAGTAATTAACTAGCCATAGATCATTTAAATTATTGCTTGTGACTACATGTTATAGTAAGTAATATAAATTAAAATAAATAAGAGTAATTTACAGCTCTCCCTTGATAATCGACAGGTATGGGTCCAAAGGGGTGTCGGATTACCAAAAATGTCCGGATTACTGAAAGTGATTACATATTTGGCATTGTTTTGCTAGCAGTAGCCTACAATATTCCCCACACCAACAGTCCGAACAGAACTGCTCACGGAAAACACACAAAATGTGTGTCATCGTGTAAGAATTGGGTGGGGAGATTCACGTTGCCACATGCTTCTGTGCAAGCAGACACATAACGGGGACGGGTACCTTGACGGGAGATGCGTCGGACTACTGAGCATGTCGGATTACAAAACGTCGGACTGTCAAGGGACAGCTGTGTTTCTATAATGTATGAAGTAAGCCTTTATTCGTATTTTATCTATTCTTTAATACTCTTCATAATCTGTACAGTATAACGTGTACACAAAACCATTTACCATTCTGAACAAATGTAGTCTTTCTTCACAAACTGTACTAGATTAGTTTCGTACACTCAAACTTAGACTTCTTATCCACTCAGTTACTCATAGACCTCTATAGAAATGAGTTTGAACAACGCGGATAGTTTCGTTTAAAAATATTACCAATACTATTTGGTCTTAAGAAAAGATAGTTTGATATTCGGTTACAGATGGTCTTTACAGTAATTTAACATGGGAAAAGAATTGATTGAACTCAATCTGCTCTTATTTTACAAATGGTTTTCGTTTACAGTAATCTTCCATATACTAATGTAATTTTTAATTTAGAATTTGTTAAATTCGTTTAGAGTCATTCATTCTGAATCTGGAAAGGTGCCACACTTTTTTCTTTTGATGAATATGTCAGGTGCAGTTTATTTATTTGTGTTTTGGATGCAATTACCAAATTCTGCAAGGTTTTTCAAAAATACGTATTGGCACAGAACAACAAAAGATCAAGTTCCATTTTTTTTGTAATAATAGTTTTACTTCTTATGTGCAAATTACTCATCTTACCCCGACAGTGGGGGTAAAATGTTTAGTGCAGTCATTTAAATAAACGTGGTGGTTCAAGGTCAAATGTTGCCGAAAGGTCAAACTTCGAAACCATAGCTATATCATATATTAAGAGGTATTCTAATATTATAACATATTTAAGTATTTAGTATAACAGTTTTACTTTTTCCTTTCAAATAATTCCCTGAAAAAAATGATTAGTTTCCTGGTTTTGTTGCATCTGTAAATTAGAAGGCGCTTTAAACGTTGATCATTTTCGCTTTCCCAGCATACTACTGATTTAAGAACCTGTGTACTAGCGCATAGAGGTCTATGCTGGAAAACAGTGAAACTATAAGAAAAGTGAGGTTTTTTCTCGATTCACAATAACTATATATATTTTGAAATTTAAAAAATAAATAAAAAATACGTCCACATTAACTGAATTTATGAACGTGTTTAATTTGCTTTTTATTAATGCTTTTAACATTTATAGCTGATTGTTAAAATATAATATTATGTAGCAAGCAAATAAAACACATAGAATATTTTAGAATTCAAAAGATATTTTTACATTAATGAAAGTATTTATATTTACAACTATCTTTATGTAAACTTTATGTATACTTAAATCAGAGGTTCTTAACCTCAGATCCAAGAATTCCTCAAAAGGTCTGTAGATAGATTTAAAGGGATCCATGATTTTGGATGGGAAAAATTGCATCTTTATTTTTACTAAATTATAACTGAAATTTAGCTTTTACTTCAATTATAAATCACAATATTGTTAGCAGTATTTGTGACTTTATCACCAATAGAAACCATATATTTTCATATCGAATTATAGTAACACCTATATTATTAAATGCTATATGTCAAATTTGTTTTTAAATTTTTTTAATAATTGTATTTCAATGTAATCGGATTCCTTTGCAAGCCTGTGTATTTTATTTTATACATTTAAAAACATTATTCTGAGAAGAAATTTATCAAAGAGATCCATAGTGTAGAAAAGATTAAGAACCCCTACTGTAGGCCTATATTATCTTAAAAGTCATTTTATGAGATTGATTCGTAGATAATTTCTTTGTAAAAATAACAGTAATAATTTTAATAGCTGATTATGAAAATTAATATTAAATTAGGATATTTCTAAGAAATTTGTTAGAGTGAGCGTAATATTCTATGACATTTTCGTAGGTACTTACTAGAATTTAATATGTCAATGAACCATATTAGATCTCATATATTAATCTATTAATATGCTAATCATGCTACATTACTGTTTGTATAATTTTAATAAATAATAAATGAAAATTATTATATAAATTAATGCACCGTAAAATTAAAAATATATAATTAATTAATTAAAGAGCATATTTTTTTTAAAGAATAACAGTTGTTGAATGATCAAGTGTAATTGAAATAATTTTTTCGGGATTAAATCTTTGAAAGTTCAGGAACAATTAAATTAAAGAAATTAAAGAGAAAATCAAAGTACAGCATGTCTTATATGAAGATCTTATTGCTTTTATGTGCAAGGTTCAAGTTCTTAATATTGAATTTAAGAAAAGTTTTCGATTATATTTTAATTGAATTATATATTTAATTACATAAATCTGTTACGTAAACAAACAAGAAAAAATATTTCATGACATTAATTGAAAGTTTAAATTTTGAATTAAACCTGAATTTTGTCATAGAATTATCAAAATTCAGATTCCATCTGAATGATTTGAAAGTTTTACTAAATGTTTNTAGGGATGAATTTTATAAAAAATTGTAAATGCTAATAACGAATAAAATCTTCATTAAGTCCGATTGACTCGAGATATGACACACGATCCCCCTTTATCTCTCCTACCCCTCGACCTTTAATCACCAAACTTTAACAGTGTCAATCCCTCTAATAAACAAACCTCTCTGCAAAATTTCAGAAATTTTCGACAAAAAGCAAGGAGTTATTAAGCTTCAAACAGGATGAACAAAATTGTGCCCCCACACGTACTGTACACTAGCATCCATACGTACAGAAAAAAAACCCTCATTTTTTTTTATTTCTGGACGTTTCAAGGTCCCCTGAATTCAAAAATGTAAAAATCTGGGGGTCATTTTTGATCGATCGCCATGTTTTCCTTCTGTTATATATAACACAGCCAGGAAAGTCAAAATTATCATTAATTTTTGGGCTGCAATTTGGAAAAATTGTAGACATATATTCCCACTGTTGTTCATCCAGCTGTTCGTCCGTCTGTTCATTTGTCTGTCCTTAATCACAAGAACGAAGTTAGATACATGAAAGTCAAAACAATATATGGGAAGTTTAGGAGCAGGAGACCAGATTAACTATATACCAACTTCCGGTGTAAACCTGAAATCACGTTATTTCAATTCAAAAATTTCCTCTGAAAGGAGTTAGATGACCGGCATGACTATTGTTAAAGGAAAAGTATAGTGTACAGGACAAGCCACTATTAATTTGAGGTGAAGAGCATATATTTTAAATGAAATAAATTAAAATATGATTAAAAATTTCAGCCCGGCACGAGCAATTATAAACAATATAAAATAAATATATTTATTTTTTTGAATTATATAGTATACTGTATTTTTATTTTCAATATTGAAAATCTGAAAACACGCAATATTTAAATTAAACCTAAAAAACGTTTCCTTTTTTCTGAAAAAAAATTTAATAAAATTATCATCAATGTGACTTCCTATCGCAAGATTTTACATTGATAATTTAATCTGAATGCATTAATTTAAAAAAATGTTTTAAAAGTAACAATAGTAATTATTTCTTTACTTTTGCGTTTCGTCTCTTTGTTTTCATGCACGAAATGAAAAGTTAATTTTCTATTGTCACGAAACATTTCGATTTATTTATCCAAATTCCTATAGATTTCTTTTTTCCAGTTGCCTTTTACATTTGTTTAAAGTTTATTACAAATTAGAAAATGCTTTAAGCGTAGTACTGTATTATTGATTTATTTTTTACAGTAAAAACCTGTCCAAGATGGAACCTGAATAAAACGGAAACATGTCTAAATAGGAAAAATTCTTCAGAACAGAGTGATTTTCTATATTTAAAAAATCTAACTTTTGCAGAAAAAATATTCGCTCCTGCGTGAGTCCGGTTTACGCGGGTTTATCGTTCTAATAGCATATTTCTATATCTTTAAAATTAAAAATGTTTATAAAAAACATCGATGTTCATTACGAAATTCGTTTACAGATGTATAGACTATAAAAATAAATCTACACATGAGCCGTTCATAGGTTAAATCGATTAAACTCTATTTGTAAACCCTTGATATAATAGTTATTATTAAATTTTTCACGTAACTAATTTTATATATATATCGTTACATTAAAGCTATGCTTTAACATAACCGTATATAAGAATATATTCTACATTTTTTTTTTTAAATTTAAAGTTCAAAAAGAATTTTTTTTTAATAATTTATATTATCATTTTTCTAGTTTTTGTTTTTTGGAGTTAATCGATTTGGCAAGTGAGCGACTCATATAAGTATATCGTCCATAAGACACACACAAAAAATATACGGTTTTACTTCACGGGTTTTCGAAATACTTTATTGTATTTCGAACCTGTGTAAACCGGGCTCATCCGGTACCTATTATTTTTCCGGTTTGGCAGGTTTTCCGTTTTTAACAGGTTTCTTTTAACACAGAAAATCGCCACGTTCCCGTATAGTCAGATTTTCGTTTTCTCAAGTTTCCGTCTTGGACAGATTTTACTGTACATTATTATGTCATACCAAGCAAAATGCATCGCTTAAAGTTTTTTTCTTAGAGCTTAATTATAAATTTTCCAACTGAGAAATTTATTTTTAAGCTGTAAATATTCCGAACAATAATAGTACAGTCAAAAGAATTTAAAATAAAGAAAAAAGAAGAAAGAAAAATATGCGACGTGATGTTTTTAATTTGTTGAAGAAATAGTTTCTTCAATCGATAAGATTTTCAAAGTTTGCAAAAGGAAAGAACAAATCAAGTACTTTACTTGCATGTAACAAGAGTTTCGATCAACACGTTTATAGCCTTGTCGATTGTTTTCCTTTGATAAAAATAAAAACTCATTAAGTCCTTTTATATTAACGAGTTCTCTTTCTATATGAAGAATTTCTCAACTGTAATCTTCTTTCTGTAATAAAATAATAACTTTTATTTACATATTTTACTGTAACTGAATAATACTTTTCCACCTTGTAGTTTTTCGAAAGCAAAATGCGAGTTCTTGAATATATTAATTTGAATTAATTATGAATTAATTTTAATTAGCAGGTTATAATACTAGAGTAGCATTTATATTTATAAATATTTGTTCTTTTACTCATTATTGTATCTTAAAAAAATATATTTTTATTTGAATTGCTAACAGCTATGAAAGAACTTTACATGTTTTTAACACTATTTTTAATTGGGCTGCAATTTGAAAACACTGTAACCTATAAATTTCCACTGTGTGTCTGTTCTTTCTTATTCTCTAGAACGGTGTTAGATAGATGAAAGTCCAGACCAGATGTGAAAAGATTGGGAGCAGGAGGCCCCCGATTAACTGTATACGAACTTCGGTGTAGACCGGAAGTCACGTGATTTCAAGTCAAAATTTTCCTCCCGAACGGAGCTAAATAGATGATCGACATGACTCTGGAAAAGTATGATGTACAGGGCCAAGACTGTACTAATTTGAGATCGAGAGCATATATTTTAAATGAGATAAATTTAAAATATGATTTAAAATTTCAGCCTGGTGTTTTACGATGTCACAATAATTTGTTCTCGTTAATTTGTATTTTTTATGGCTGAAGAAACTATCTTTTTATGAAGAATTCTATTGACAGCCTCGTAAAACGTGATATACAGTTATATTATATAACAAAAAATTATGATGTGACATTAATCATCATTGTTATTTTGATTTTAAAATCATATTAATTCTAAAATTATATATTTTAAAAAAGAAAATATATAAACTTTGAGTTATTTCCTCTCGATAAATTCATAATTTTTTATATTTTAAAAATGAATTGGCAATAGATTTTGAAAGAGAAAACATTGTTCCTGAAACAAAGGGTGTTTAGGCAGAATCTCCTCATTTAGTATTCTAGATATGTTCGTTAGGGAACATTAATGAATGTAAGGAGTAAATATGTGCTGCGTATTCGTGCTCCGAATACTTTATATGATTTATGTTTATAACTTATTGCTTATACGGTAACTTGCGTTAATATAAGTTGTATTATGAGACTTTATTAAGATAAAAGTAAACAATCTTTCGTTGTATATTAATGTATATTTATGATTTTTTTCCTTCGTGCATTTACATAATTTTAAGAGACATATGCAAATGTTAGTCATTTAAGATTTAATATTTTTAGATATCTTCTAAGATTTCTTTAAAAACTGTTATATAGTAAAATTGAAAATATGGTATAAAATATTTTAAAATTTTATATTTTTGTATACATTAATATAAATTGTAATTTCTAATTCGTTAAAATGTTTATTTTACGACTGAATTATTTAATAAATATTTTCAGTATGGATTCTAGAATAATTTTATATTTCTTTTAATTCCGAAAATGAAATTTAATCGATAAATCATAATTTAATAATTTTTTCGTTGAAATTTTAAAGAAATTCTTATTTTATTGCGAAATAAAAAAAAACAGTATTGTAAGAAAATATTGCAATATTGATCTATTTTAAATATTTGGATTCTTTCGTGTAAAAGTGACAAGTATTTTTTGTTTTTTTAAAATAGAAACAGAACAAACATTTTCTCAAAAACTTTGTAATTTTATTTCACTTATCTAAAAGGTACATAAAAGTTTTATTTCATATTTTATTCACGAATTGAGCGCCACTTCAAAAACTAAATCGTTTCTTATTTTCGGATTTTGGCTTATTTCATTATGATTTTTTTCTCTTCAAAACTTCTTACAATGTCTTCAGTTCTGTTTTACTTTCCAATTTGTACATTTCTTTCTACTCTTAATGCCTTTTCACCCAACATAAAAGTAACCTTGACATTCAATTTAATAATCAACTTTGTTATCTAAATATCGGATCACTATTTTCAAAAATCGATTTTTGTAAATATTAAACAAAATATTCTAGATATTAACAATTTAGCAAATTTGTTTTTTACGAATGTTTTGATATGAAAGAAAAAAACTAGAAATTAAAATAGAAAATTGAGTTTACTGTCTAACGATACAAAAATTATAACTTGTATTTTCCCTATATAAACTTTTAAATAGGGGTACAGTAGACCCCCTATAACACTGTTGATAATTCCGTGTTATATGAATTCCATATTGTACGAGTCACTTAGATTTTACAAGTACGTGAGACGTTCACAGCCCGGCATACATATTTGTAAAATCTAAGTGACTCGTACAACATGGAATTCATATAATACGGAATTATCAACAATGTTATAGGTGGGTCTATTGTAGTTTCCCTAAATACATGTCGCGTGCCGTATACAAACAGTTTAGTGTGAATTTTGATAATTAAAAATATCTTGTTAATTATTTGTTTTTATTTGTACTCTGATAAATGTTATTATCAAGAAAAAAGTCTTTCAGTTATCTTACAAAATATACTAAAATGATATCAAATGAATTACTTATACATATCGGCAATTAACTGTTACTGACAGATATTGGTTGTTATCCTCTAACGTTAGAAAAACTAGTAAATTTATGATAGTTGAGATTAGTAAGATATGAAGAGTTATTTCGTATTTCAACTGGCATGAAGCATTATTCCCGATCAAAATGTCTTGTGTCAAAATTGAAGAGTTCTTTCTGGCTATACTTTTAAGCCGTTGGTTAAATTAATGTCTTGGTATCGTAATGTACTGACAAAATTTCATTATTATTATATTACCCTGTTATTATGGTAACTTTTATAGATTAAACTGGATTTTTGACGCCAGATATGGCTTATAATGAATAATAGTGTTGGTCTCAATTTTGTCTATCACCAGCGAGTTGGTTGTGTGTTTTAGGAATGAAAGAAGAAACCTCAATTCTAACTACTAAAAAACAAATTGTGGAAGTTTGGATAAGATTCGATTTCGAATTCTTCACAGCAGTAGGAAATTGTTTATTGTAAAGTTATCCGGTCAACAAATTTTCGTGAATTTAGATAAGCTTTTTAATTTTTAGTTTTTGCCCATAACGATAAAATTTTCGTAAATAAATAAGTAAATTAATTAATATAAAAATGATGATGATGAGGAGGAGAAGAAATGCCAAAAATTAAATTATGTCGTTAAGCTAGCCTTAAAATTTTAATAAATAATTTAAAGTTATGGCAATATGTTTTTAACATTCATTTTTTATACTTATTAAACTATTAAAATCTTTAAAAAATTAAATAAATTTGATATTTAAATTATTATATAATCTGTATTAAAATGCATATAATTTTAAATTAAAAATATTATAGCATATTTACCGTAGTGTGACAGTTATATTTCTTAAAGCATGTTTATTTTTTGTATTAATGTTTACGAAGTTTTGATTCTTATTTTTTCAATTTGAGAAATAATATAATCTTTTGTTAAAATATACTGTGAAAGATTAATGTTTGTGTGCGCCCGTGTATGTGTGATTAGGTGTGCATACTTGTATATGTGGGCATATGCGTGTGTTTGTATTTGCTTGTGGAGGCAAAGAATGAAATATTTCCTATGATAAACGAATTAAGATTTCTCCTAAAAATAATCTTCCACTAAAGTTATAACGTAAAAAGTTTTATATTATTCTAACAATATTATAACAGCATTTTAACTTAGTAAAAAATTTTTGATAATGAGAAGTACGGTATTTTATTGCATATAACATGCAACTTTTGCACAAAAAATGACTCAAAAATCGCCCCGTGTCTTATATGGGAAGTTACAATCTCTAAACGACCTTTAGTAGACTACAGATAACCTCTATTTAGCTCAACTCTTGAATAAAAATGTTATTGTTTAATAAACAGAATAACGAACAAAAATTATTGTGACATAGTCAAAATGCCGGACTGCAATTTTTAATCATATTTTTAATTTACTTGATTTAAAACATACGCTTGCCACCTCAAATTAGTAGTGTCATGACCCTATACATAATACTTTTCTGTTAGCATTAGAGTCATGCCGGTCTTTTATTTAACACTTTTCAGGGGAAAAGTTTTGAATTGAAATAACGTGACTTCCTGTTTGCATCGAAAGTTCGTACAGTAGACACCCCTATAACGCGGGTTCACATAATGCGGATTCGTATATCGCGGCGAAAAAATTGCGACCGTATTCGTATAAAGACGCTAAAAGAGACTCGTAAAATGCAGTAAAACGTCATCGCCGACTCGTGTCGCGACGGGATTGGNATTAATAATAATAATAAAATTAAATTATTTAACGTTTAAACCAATCAACTATTACAGTGAAAATAAAGTTTATTATTATATATTTTCAATTTAGTCGTAATGTTAGACAGTCAAAATTAATCCAAATATAAACATTAAGCAGGGGAAAAAAGTCAATACAGTAACTTCTTGTTTCCTTCCTGAAAAAAGAGGCTCTTTGAAAGGAAAGAGTTTTCCCCCTCTACAAAAACGCATTTTTAATTATGAAAAATTAAATTTTATACTGCTTAACAACAATTAGAAATTATGCCGTTAGTGTTTACCATTTGTCAACTTCAAATTAATTTTATATCTATTAGGATGATGATTTATGTAATGTTAAGTAAATAAATAAACTGAAACAATAAATATTTCTATTACAATGCTTGAAGAAAGATATTTTAAATGATATATTGTATTATTTACTTTTTTATAGGCTATATAAAATATTATATAGAAAAATTAATACATTAAAAGGAAATTTTATGAATAATAATAATGATAATAACAATATTATAAGTGGTTATGGTTATAAAATAGATTGCGATTACTTTATATATTTTTTCTCTTCACAAAAACTAGAGAAATGTATAAGAATAATTTACTTGAGAATAATATTAGTACAAAAATTACAAGTGTAATGCATTTAGAAATTAAATTTGATGAGATTTAATGAAGAAAATAATACTGATTAGTTGTAGAACTGCTCAACATCTTTTAAGTATTAGCTATTAACGGTAAAAGTTGGATAAAGCTGTGTTTATGTCTGAACTAAGAATTGTACTTTCTGGTAAATTACGAAAAATGTTTTTCTTTTTCTTCTTCTCCCTCAAGAAAAATTGAATTAATGAATTTTTTTCGTTATCACCAAACCTATTAAATAAATATTGAATCACAGAAAAATTTCATAATTAGATTTATAAATTCAACAAGCTGAAATTTTTGTTAATAGAATTCATTTTCCTTATTTTTTATAATCAAGTTTATTACCTGCAATCTCTTCATAAATAACATTATAATTATATTTCATTCTTAGTAATTTCTTTAAGATGCAATTCAATATAAAGGAAATAGACTTAAATTTTATTATTTAATTTTATTTCTTTTGAAAACATTCCTAGTTTATGTACATTAAAGATAAATTTCTCTATACAGCTACTTTTACTCCAACATTCTCATCCTTGTATAAGAGTATTACTTCAGGAAATTCGTAAGATTAACATTATTATTTAATATAATTTAGTCGTTACTTTCTATGATTTCGATAGTGTTTGTGTGCTATTAAACTTATCAATATATAAAACACATTACTTATTTAAATATTCTGAGTTTTCTGGAAAGGATGACAATAAAATTTTAAATATCTTCTCATGCATAAGAATTTCATATCATATTCAAAATTTGCAATTCAATTAATTTGTAACCTATTTTCATGAATTTAACATAAATCGAATTTTGATTATTTGATTTTAATTATTATATTTGTAACGAAACCGGATATAATAAATTTGTATCCAATTTCATTACATATTTAATAATCAAGATAATTCAAAACCAAACTTTCTTATATAGTATTCATAAACATTTTATAAAATTATTTCCTGAAATTTAATTGCAGATTTTAATATCATTGAAGTTAGCATTTTTTTAAAAAAAATGTAAAAGCTAGTGTAAAATCTGTATAAAATAAAATCAATTCGTCTTTCTAATGATAAAAGTACAGCAACGAGTAGCGTAACTTTTCCGGCAATAAAGTTAAAATTACGTGTAGCGCCATCTGTTATTGAGATTTTATTTAAAAATTTTTATATTATTAATTATTACAAAATGGCAAAAAGTTTAATTTTGAAAGTAGGGATGGGCTTTATAAAAAGTTGAAATGCTAACGAATGAAATCATCATTTAGTCCGACCCCATTCTAGATATGACACGTGACTTTCCTCTTCTCACCCTCTCGATCTTTAACCATGAAAATTTAATAGCATAAATCCTCCTATTACCCAAACCTCTGAAAAATTTCAGAAAATTTCGACAAAAAGCACAGGAGTTATCAAGGTTCAAAGTGTGTGGACACAAACACACAAACACGCACTAGCATCCATATACAGAGAAAATAAATCCAGATTTCTTATATTTTTCGACATTTCACAGTCCCATGAGTCCAAAAATATAAAAATATTGAGAGTCATTTTTTGACTGATTATCATACTTTCCCTCTGTTATATTAACAGCTGAGAAAGCAATACTAGTTTAATACAAATACAATTAATATGATAAATTTTGGTATATCGAATCAATGAAATGAGATTTATATTTATACATAACTATATATATCAGTTAATATGGAACATAATCGATCTTGTATAGTCTTTATATGAGCTAAATTACTTTATGTTACCGAATAAATACTAAAGGATTTGTTTAATATTAATAATTTAATCAATTTTATAAATTATAGTAAAGAAATTCAATTATTTTAATTATGTAACGAATTTTTAAATTAATGATTTTTATTTTATTCGATTTTATAAATTAAGTGAATAAACTTAATATAATTAACTTAATATAATTTTAAGACAGAAATTATGGTTTTATATAAAAATAAACTGATTATTATGTAAAATATTCTAGAGAAACTATAAGAAATATATCAGCTTAATGAAACCATTATGTTGATTAAGCAGTTAGACCTACAAGAATTGAATTTTGTATCTTAATGGTCTAATATTGTTTTTAAATTATTAAAGGATCTAAGAGATTCAAATTAATTAAATCTGTTTATGATTTAATAATTTTCGCTGTTATTTTTAAAGAATGTTTGAGTGGATTTTCTTATTGAATTTAAATAATTTGTTAAATTAGCGTAAATTTAAATTATTCAATTGAGGATATATTCATGCGTTCAATTATTGCACTAAATTATCAAATTAAAAAAGTTATTTTATATTCACCAATTAAACAAAAAAATTCAACAACGAGTTGCTTAACTTTCCCGGCAACTGTTATGATATTTTATTTTAAAAATCTTTTTGTATTTTTAATTATTATAAAATGGAAAAAGCTTAGTTTTAAGAGTAGGGATGAATTTTATAAAAAATTGTAAATGCTAATAACGAATAAAATCTTCATTAAGTCCGATTGACTCGAGATATGACACACGATCCCCCTTTATCTCTCCTACCCCTCGACCTTTAATCACCAAACTTTAACAGTGTCAATCCCTCTAATAAACAAACCTCTCTGCAAAATTTCAGAAATTTTCGACAAAAAGCAAGGAGTTATTAAGCTTCAAACAGGATGAACAAAATTGTGCCCCCACACGTACTGTACACTAGCATCCATACGTACAGAAAAAAAACCCTCATTTTTTTTTATTTCTGGACGTTTCAAGGTCCCCTGAATTCAAAAATGTAAAAATCTGGGGGTCATTTTTGATCGATCGCCATGTTTTCCTTCTGTTATATATAACACAGCCAGGAAAGTCAAAATTATCATTAATTTTTGGGCTGCAATTTGGAAAAATTGTAGACATATATTCCCACTGTTGTTCATCCAGCTGTTCGTCCGTCTGTTCATTTGTCTGTCCTTAATCACAAGAACGAAGTTAGATACATGAAAGTCAAAACAATATATGGGAAGTTTAGGAGCAGGAGACCAGATTAACTATATACCAACTTCCGGTGTAAACCTGAAATCACGTTATTTCAATTCAAAAATTTCCTCTGAAAGGAGTTAGATGACCGGCATGACTATTGTTAAAGGAAAAGTATAGTGTACAGGACAAGCCACTATTAATTTGAGGTGAAGAGCATATATTTTAAATGAAATAAATTAAAATATGATTAAAAATTTCAGCCCGGCACGAGCAATTATAAACAATATAAAATAAATATATTTATTTTTTGAATTATATAGTATACTGTATTTTTATTTTCAATATTGAAAATCTGAAAACACGCAATATTTAAATTAAACCTAAAAAACGTTTCCTTTTTTCTGAAAAAAAATTTAATAAAATTATCATCAATGTGACTTCCTATCGCAAGATTTTACATTGATAATTTAATCTGAATGCATTAATTTAAAAAAATGTTTTAAAAGTAACAATAGTAATTATTTCTTTACTTTTGCGTTTCGTCTCTTTGTTTTCATGCACGAAATGAAAAGTTAATTTTCTATTGTCACGAAACATTTCGATTTATTTATCCAAATTCCTATAGATTTCTTTTTTCCAGTTGCCTTTTACATTTGTTTAAAGTTTATTACAAATTAGAAAATGCTTTAAGCGTAGTACTGTATTATTGATTTATTTTTTACAGTAAAAACCTGTCCAAGATGGAACCTGAATAAAACGGAAACATGTCTAAATAGGAAAAATTCTTCAGAACAGAGTGATTTTCTATATTTAAAAAATCTAACTTTTGCAGAAAAAATATTCGCTCCTGCGTGAGTCCGGTTTACGCGGGTTTATCGTTCTAATAGCATATTTCTATATCTTTAAAATTAAAAATGTTTATAAAAAACATCGATGTTCATTACGAAATTCGTTTACAGATGTATAGACTATAAAAATAAATCTACACATGAGCCGTTCATAGGTTAAATCGATTAAACTCTATTTGTAAACCCTTGATATAATAGTTATTATTAAATTTTTCACGTAACTAATTTTATATATCGTTACATTAAAGCTATGCTTTAACATAACCGTATATAAGAATATATTCTACATTTTTTTTTTTAAATTTAAAGTTCAAAAAGAATTTTTTTTTAATAATTTATATTATCATTTTTCTAGTTTTTGTTTTTTGGAGTTAATCGATTTGGCAAGTGAGCGACTCATATAAGTATATCGTCCATAAGACACACACAAAAAATATACGGTTTTACTTCACGGGTTTTCGAAATACTTTATTGTATTTCGAACCTGTGTAAACCGGGCTCATCCGGTACCTATTATTTTTCCGGTTTGGCAGGTTTTCCGTTTTTAACAGGTTTCTTTTAACACAGAAAATCGCCACGTTCCCGTATAGTCAGATTTTCGTTTTCTCAAGTTTCCGTCTTGGACAGATTTTACTGTACATTATTATGTCATACCAAGCAAAATGCATCGCTTAAAGTTTTTTTCTTAGAGCTTAATTATAAATTTTCCAACTGAGAAATTTATTTTTAAGCTGTAAATATTCCGAACAATAATAGTACAGTCAAAAGAATTTAAAATAAAGAAAAAAGAAGAAAGAAAAATATGCGACGTGATGTTTTTAATTTGTTGAAGAAATAGTTTCTTCAATCGATAAGATTTTCAAAGTTTGGAAAAGGAAAGAACAAATCAAGTACTTTACTTGCATGTAACAAGAGTTTCGATCAACACGTTTATAGCCTTGTCGATTGTTTTCCTTTGATAAAAATAAAAACTCATTAAGTCCTTTTATATTAACGAGTTCTCTTTCTATATGAAGAATTTCTCAACTGTAATCTTCTTTCTGTAATAAAATAATAACTTTTATTTACATATTTTACTGTAACTGAATAATACTTTTCCACCTTGTAGTTTTTCGAAAGCAAAATGCGAGTTCTTGAATATATTAATTTGAATTAATTATGAATTAATTTTAATTAGCAGGTTATAATACTAGAGTAGCATTTATATTTATAAATATTTGTTCTTTTACTCATTATTGTATCTTAAAAAAATATATTTTTATTTGAATTGCTAACAGCTATGAAAGAACTTTACATGTTTTTAACACTATTTTTAATTGGGCTGCAATTTGAAAACACTGTAACCTATAAATTTCCACTGTGTGTCTGTTCTTTCTTATTCTCTAGAACGGTGTTAGATAGATGAAAGTCCAGACCAGATGTGAAAAGATTGGGAGCAGGAGGCCCCCGATTAACTGTATACGAACTTCGGTGTAGACCGGAAGTCACGTGATTTCAAGTCAAAATTTTCCTCCCGAACGGAGCTAAATAGATGATCGACATGACTCTGGAAAAGTATGATGTACAGGGGCAAGACTGTACTAATTTGAGATCGAGAGCATATATTTTAAATGAGATAAATTTAAAATATGATTTAAAATTTCAGCCTGGTGTTTTACGATGTCACAATAATTTGTTCTCGTTAATTTGTATTTTTTATGGCTGAAGAAACTATCTTTTTATGAAGAATTCTATTGACAGCCTCGTAAAACGTGATATACAGTTATATTATATAACAAAAAATTATGATGTGACATTAATCATCATTGTTATTTTGATTTTAAAATCATATTAATTCTAAAATTATATATTTTAAAAAAGAAAATATATAAACTTTGAGTTATTTCCTCTCGATAAATTCATAATTTTTTATATTTTAAAAATGAATTGGCAATAGATTTTGAAAGAGAAAACATTGTTCCTGAAACAAAGGGTGTTTAGGCAGAATCTCCTCATTTAGTATTCTAGATATGTTCGTTAGGGAACATTAATGAATGTAAGGAGTAAATATGTGCTGCGTATTCGTGCTCCGAATACTTTATATGATTTATGTTTATAACTTATTGCTTATACGGTAACTTGCGTTAATATAAGTTGTATTATGAGACTTTATTAAGATAAAAGTAAACAATCTTTCGTTGTATATTAATGTATATTTATGATTTTTTTCCTTCGTGCATTTACATAATTTTAAGAGACATATGCAAATGTTAGTCATTTAAGATTTAATATTTTTAGATATCTTCTAAGATTTCTTTAAAAACTGTTATATAGTAAAATTGAAAATATGGTATAAAATATTTTAAAATTTTATATTTTTGTATACATTAATATAAATTGTAATTTCTAATTCGTTAAAATGTTTATTTTACGACTGAATTATTTAATAAATATTTTCAGTATGGATTCTAGAATAATTTTATATTTCTTTTAATTCCGAAAATGAAATTTAATCGATAAATCATAATTTAATAATTTTTTCGTTGAAATTTTAAAGAAATTCTTATTTTATTGCGAAATAAAAAAAAACAGTATTGTAAGAAAATATTGCAATATTGATCTATTTTAAATATTTGGATTCTTTCGTGTAAAAGTGACAAGTATTTTTTGTTTTTTTAAAATAGAAACAGAACAAACATTTTCTCAAAAACTTTGTAATTTTATTTCACTTATCTAAAAGGTACATAAAAGTTTTATTTCATATTTTATTCACGAATTGAGCGCCACTTCAAAAACTAAATCGTTTCTTATTTTCGGATTTTGGCTTATTTCATTATGATTTTTTTCTCTTCAAAACTTCTTACAATGTCTTCAGTTCTGTTTTACTTTCCAATTTGTACATTTCTTTCTACTCTTAATGCCTTTTCACCCAACATAAAAGTAACCTTGACATTCAATTTAATAATCAACTTTGTTATCTAAATATCGGATCACTATTTTCAAAAATCGATTTTTGTAAATATTAAACAAAATATTCTAGATATTAACAATTTAGCAAATTTGTTTTTTACGAATGTTTTGATATGAAAGAAAAAAACTAGAAATTAAAATAGAAAATTGAGTTTACTGTCTAACGATACAAAAATTATAACTTGTATTTTCCCTATATAAACTTTTAAATAGGGGTACAGTAGACCCCCTATAACACTGTTGATAATTCCGTGTTATATGAATTCCATATTGTACGAGTCACTTAGATTTTACAAGTACGTGAGACGTTCACAGCCCGGCATACATATTTGTAAAATCTAAGTGACTCGTACAACATGGAATTCATATAATACGGAATTATCAACAATGTTATAGGTGGGTCTATTGTAGTTTCCCTAAATACATGTCGCGTGCCGTATACAAACAGTTTAGTGTGAATTTTGATAATTAAAAATATCTTGTTAATTATTTGTTTTTATTTGTACTCTGATAAATGTTATTATCAAGAAAAAAGTCTTTCAGTTATCTTACAAAATATACTAAAATGATATCAAATGAATTACTTATACATATCGGCAATTAACTGTTACTGACAGATATTGGTTGTTATCCTCTAACGTTAGAAAAACTAGTAAATTTATGATAGTTGAGATTAGTAAGATATGAAGAGTTATTTCGTATTTCAACTGGCATGAAGCATTATTCCCGATCAAAATGTCTTGTGTCAAAATTGAAGAGTTCTTTCTGGCTATACTTTTAAGCCGTTGGTTAAATTAATGTCTTGGTATCGTAATGTACTGACAAAATTTCATTATTATTATATTACCCTGTTATTATGGTAACTTTTATAGATTAAACTGGATTTTTGACGCCAGATATGGCTTATAATGAATAATAGTGTTGGTCTCAATTTTGTCTATCACCAGCGAGTTGGTTGTGTGTTTTAGGAATGAAAGAAGAAACCTCAATTCTAACTACTAAAAAACAAATTGTGGAAGTTTGGATAAGATTCGATTTCGAATTCTTCACAGCAGTAGGAAATTGTTTATTGTAAAGTTATCCGGTCAACAAATTTTCGTGAATTTAGATAAGCTTTTTAATTTTTAGTTTTTGCCCATAACGATAAAATTTTCGTAAATAAATAAGTAAATTAATTAATATAAAAATGATGATGATGAGGAGGAGAAGAAATGCCAAAAATTAAATTATGTCGTTAAGCTAGCCTTAAAATTTTAATAAATAATTTAAAGTTATGGCAATATGTTTTTAACATTCATTTTTTATACTTATTAAACTATTAAAATCTTTAAAAAATTAAATAAATTTGATATTTAAATTATTATATAATCTGTATTAAAATGCATATAATTTTAAATTAAAAATATTATAGCATATTTACCGTAGTGTGACAGTTATATTTCTTAAAGCATGTTTATTTTTTGTATTAATGTTTACGAAGTTTTGATTCTTATTTTTTCAATTTGAGAAATAATATAATCTTTTGTTAAAATATACTGTGAAAGATTAATGTTTGTGTGCGCCCGTGTATGTGTGATTAGGTGTGCATACTTGTATATGTGGGCATATGCGTGTGTTTGTATTTGCTTGTGGAGGCAAAGAATGAAATATTTCCTATGATAAACGAATTAAGATTTCTCCTAAAAATAATCTTCCACTAAAGTTATAACGTAAAAAGTTTTATATTATTCTAACAATATTATAACAGCATTTTAACTTAGTAAAAAATTTTTGATAATGAGAAGTACGGTATTTTATTGCATATAACATGCAACTTTTGCACAAAAAATGACTCAAAAATCGCCCCGTGTCTTATATGGGAAGTTACAATCTCTAAACGACCTTTAGTAGACTACAGATAACCTCTATTTAGCTCAACTCTTGAATAAAAATGTTATTGTTTAATAAACAGAATAACGAACAAAAATTATTGTGACATAGTCAAAATGCCGGACTGCAATTTTTAATCATATTTTTAATTTACTTGATTTAAAACATACGCTTGCCACCTCAAATTAGTAGTGTCATGACCCTATACATAATACTTTTCTGTTAGCATTAGAGTCATGCCGGTCTTTTATTTAACACTTTTCAGGGGAAAAGTTTTGAATTGAAATAACGTGACTTCCTGTTTGCATCGAAAGTTCGTACAGTAGACACCCCTATAACGCGGGTTCACATAATGCGGATTCGTATATCGCGGCGAAAAAATTGCGACCGTATTCGTATAAAGACGCTAAAAGAGACTCGTAAAATGCAGTAAAACGTCATCGCCGACTCGTGTCGCGACGGGATTGGTCGAATCTGGACCAATAGTGGACGAGCAGCCGAACTACTTACACGCTACGGAGAGTTTAGGCGGGTAAGTTGAGTTTACTATCGTCTTTACAGTATATAGGCCTAAATTAGGTACTGTAAGTCTAATACAGTACTGTAATTTTATACATTTCTTGTGAAAAAAACATTTCTTATTCAACGGTCATAAAAATTATTTCTATTAATGATGTCTCCAAAGTTCATCGAATTTTTCACAGAAAAATAACTTATCAGAAAACGCGGCCGCCGTTTGGTGCGCTGCTCCGCGACGAAAACAAGCTTAAGCAATAGCGTGGTCAAACGGTGCACATTCGGTAAGTAATCCTACAATTTTTTGTTTATAGCATCGTTTATACGAATTATTCCAAAAAATGATACGTGTTTTGGAAATGTTGAGTGAAATTAGTCTAGAATCGATTAATTTTATGGAAGAAAATCTTTCAAACAGCCGTAGTCCGTAAACTGCACACGTTCCGGGCTGTGATTGGCTCATGCATTTGAGGATTCCTACAACGCAAAATTCTTATAAAGCGGAACGTATTCTTATAAAGCGGAACGTAAAGCGTTATAGGGGGTATATAGTTAATCCGGGCCTCCTGTCTCTAATCGTTTTATTTCTGGTCTTGACTTTTATATACAGTCGACCCCCCTATAACACTGTTGATAATTCCATGTTGTACGAGTCACTTAGATTTTACAAATACGTGAGCCGTTCACAGCCCAGCACATGTACTTGTAAAATCTAAATGACTCATACAACATGGAATTCATATAAAACGGAATTATCAACAGTGTTATAGGGGGGTCGACTGTATCTAATACCGTTCTCTATATTAAAGAAGACAGTGGAAATTTGTAGGTCTATAATTTTTTCAAATTGCAACCAATAATAATAATTGTTTTTGCTACAGCTAAGCTGGTTTTCCATGAATTTAGAATATTTTAATGGTAAATGACTTCTTTTAAACTCTTCTTTCTCGTGATAAATAATAATGTGTATTCTAATTTTACTGCTTTTTTAAAACCAGAATATGCTAAAGTGCCGAATGGCTTAAATACACTAAATACTTTACTCCTTAAATATTCTGTGCTGAAACGGGAATGCATTTTATATGCCGTAAAATGTGATGATAACAAAATTGCAAGTAGCTTCTGAATTTCTAGTGTGATAACTTATCTCTCTATGGGAATTATTTCGAAAGTTGTCGGCTAGTTAATAATTCATTCTCTACCGAATGATATATAATATGATTAGGCTTTTGTACTGTAATCTATACAGAATAAACTAAAATTGATGAGTATCTTGAGTTTACGGTATTTATAACAACAGTTGTAATTTATTAATTAGTGTAATAATGCTTTCGATGTGATAGTTGAACATTTAAACATTGACATTTGATTATAATTCATATTTATTTTTATATACAGTACATCAAATACTGTATATAAAGGTAAGTAAAATAAGGAAGAGAAATTTGAAATTCACTGTTTCAATAGGCCTATAACCTTTTTTCTTCATGTTGAAATACTTTTAGATTTTATCGCTATGTATAAAACTTACTGATAGGCTAATGATAACTTTTGGTCTGTATTTGATGCTATCAAGTTTTTATCAATAGCATCAATTGAAAACTAATTTTACTCGATAGTCATAGTCTATGGCGTGTTACTTTTAAAAATTCACTGCATAAAAGTGGTGATGATAACAATGATTGTATGTTAAATTGAGTATATCTAAATTATTCGTAGACTAATAATATGAATAAAAACATTTTATTCCATAAAATGACACCAAAATGACTGACGATGTTTGAATACCGTGTTTGCATGCAAATAATATGATAATTATATGTCGTATAGATACATAATAGAAAAATTATAGTTCGTGAAATACTTGCAAACCGGAATCACAGCTCTCGAAATATTATATAATGACATAGTTTACTATAATAATTGATTTACCTCAACTCTATTTTCTATGAATATTATTACTATTATTATTACTATTACTATTATTACAGATTGAAAAAAATATAGACATTTAATTTTGTTTGGACATATACAAAACACTTTTCACATTTTCCAATATCATTTTCAAAGCTATGAGCTACATTTATGTTTAGTGAATGAATGATTATATAGATCAATGATTGGTCATATTGGTAACGAATTGTTATCTCAAATCTCTCAAGGAAAATAATCTTATCGTTCCGTCATTCAATCTATTTGAAACAAATTTTTATCTATATTTATGATACGGAAAGTTATCAATTGAGAAAAATATGTTTTCTTGTAGTTAGAAACTGGGCTGACAAAACCAAATCATTCTCGAAATTTTCAAGAAATGTCAATTACGAATAACTTCATTAGGAAACTATCAATGTGCTTTATTTTTTGAAATTTGCTTTTTGTCCTTCTGTTGAAATTTAATGTTATCAAGCTTCCATATTTGCTTCCAATCTGAAGACTTATTACACCTTTTGGGAATGTTTTCAATCAGATACCAGGAGACAATTGAAAACATTCCCCAAAAGGTGTGATATGCCCTCAGATTAGAAGCAAATATAGAAGCTTGATAACGTTAAAGCTTTGTTTCCTTTAATCTTATGATCCCAAATTTTAGGTTTGATAGTTTCCATTTAACATATTTTTGTTTTTCATAGATATGTTTGAAATTTTAATAAAAAAATATTCGTGTGATATGATGTAATATTTCCAATATCCACTCGCTTTATCATAAAATATTTTAACTTATTTTCGCTTTATTTTGTTCATCAAACTATATCAAATATAAATATCATATTCTAGTTTTCCAAACCAAGAGTATAGAGAATTCTCTATACTCTAATTGATCCGAGAAACAGAATTATAAGACAATTGTAAACTTCCCATAGGGAATACCGTAAGCACAATGAAAAACAGTTATTTCCTTCAGCATTTTATGACCTTTGATGGCCATTACATAAAAATTTATTGGTGTAAGATATGATAGAATAATATGAACTATAAGAAAAGATGTCTTGATTTTAGAATCAAACGTTTTGCTCTATTATTAATTTTTTTTATCTGAGCGACATTTCTTGTTCATGATGATTGCAGTTGAATATACTCACCAAAAGTATATTTTTTGTGGCATCGATTAATGATTATTCTGATTATTTATATTTTCAGTGTGAGCTTACTTTCTTACCATAGTAAAAAAACTAATATTTTATTAATGATGTTTATGGCGAAGATATGAACTAATGAATACTAAAGTAATTTACCTCTTTTATGAACAAGAGAAAAGAGAGCATAAATAGGATAGATAGTCTGTATCTCAGTAATATACTTTGGTAATTTACATTGAATCAAGTATACATTTTTGTTTCTATCTCATTTCTTGATTAAGTAAATAATATATATATAATTTAACCTCCATATAGCGTTCTCATAAACAAACAACGCTCGTAAATCCCCAATGATTATTTGCGAATGGATCTTTTTCATAAATATCAAACAGAAAATCCTTTAGTATCTGAGAATTACGAAGTTAACAAATGACATTGTTATCATTTGGAATCCCTAAATCACGTTTATTCAGGTTTTCAACTTCATATGCGTGCAGACTATACATAATTATGCTTATGTTGTTCGAAATAGTTCAGTTTAGCGTTTTTTAGATTTAGTACCAATTTCAGAAGTGAACATATAATAACGCTAAATCGAGGTTTGAGGCTAAATCACACACACACACACACACACCCATGTAGATACACAATACACACAAAATGTATTCATTTAACCGTAGCTTCATCCGGATAATTTTCCAAAATAGGCCTAAAACTTTGTTTTACCATCATTGTTATTTAACATCAAATTCTGTGAAGATTATTAAGGTAAGATTAATTCAATCGGAAGGATTTTGGGAAAAACGTTCTGAAATATGAATGTTTAAGATATATTTCAGCACGTTTCTCTTTTGATTCATTTGCTTTGTAAATACAGTTGACTGACTCTCCCACATCCGATCCTCTCATATCCGGGTTCTTCCTTATCCTGATTGATCAAAGGCAAACAAAAATTTTCGAAAATATTGTACACTACCTCCGAATCTTATCTTTCCATATTGTAGTATGGAAAGTTAAGATCCGGACTACATACTACATTTTTAATTTTTTATTTTAATTAAGGCTGCCTTGAAATTCATAGAAGATCACAATGCATCACCCACGCTGGCGTGATAAAGATGAGGTTTTGGCGTGATGTAGCAGCTCGTCAACGAATCGAGAAGAACAAAAAAAAAATCACTTTAGCACAATACTTTCAAAATTCATTGTAATTGTAATTGTCAAAAATAACCGTAAAAGTCAAAATAAACATTTTTAATGCATACAGTAGGCATGTTACAGTTTTATATAAAAATGATTACACTCTCTTATTGGATTTTTCTAATATTTGAATCACTCCAGCCCACATTGGTTCGGATGTGGGAGAGTCTACTGTAATTATATCATTCAATATATAGTATTATATTTAAAGGCCAATAGGTTGTATGATCTATATATTGGTTATACAGGACTGCCATAAATCGCAAAGAAGTTACAAATTATCAAGATCAAAGTAGAAAATTTTATCTTAAGTCTTATTCTATAGATTTTATAATGTTTTGTCTACTAAATTCATTTTTATTTGGGATTTTTTAGGGAGAAAATTGTGTTGAAGATGTGTGATGTCCTTCAAATTATAATATTATATTCTAAATATTTTGAATAATAAATTAACACGCGAATTTTATATGGTATATTAATGTCGTAAATTGTAAATTGCAACATTTCAGAGTTAACGTTTTTCTAAAATTCTGCGGATTGAATTAATCTAATCTAAAAATAATCTCCAGAAATTTGATATAGTTAAATGATGATAATAATGAAACAATGTTTTATTTTGGGAAGCAATCCAGACGAATCTTTATGCGATTCTTTCACTTTAAATTGTATTTTTATATTATAGCCAAGGGCTAGAACCTTATGCATTTATAATCGCCGAAATATGCATATATTTACGTTTTAAATGTCCAAAATACGCATTTAAATATGCCCTTTTAAATTCTGATCTTTTAAATTCTAAAAACAGCTAACTTAAATAATTTATTGTTACTAAACATAACTTCTGAACAATTTATAATTGCAGTGGCACACTAAATACATTTTGAAAATTAAACCTTTGCCTTTTCTCAAAAAATACAGATTTATATGCAGAGAAACTTCTTTCCACGCAAATTGGTGTAATTTGTGAATATTTAAAACACGTTAATTTTTCGATCTTATAATCAGTTGTTTGGTCAGAAATACGGCCTCCATTTCCTTATAGAACGCTGGATATAATTGATATCTCCGAAAATTATAGATTTTACTCCATAACCTCTTGTAGCTTTTTATACAACCTTTCAGATGGTGTTATTTTTTTGTTTTTCAGTAACACGTTATGTGTTTTGTCCATAATTTCGATTATTTCGCTGAGTGGAAGATTTGCGATTTCCAAACAGGTAATTGAAACAGATGGAAATCTAGCAGCAGCTGACAGTTTTACAAAATGTTTTTGGATTAATTTGAAAATTCATCTTTTGCAATTGCAACGATAGCTCCTTCAGAATTCATGTTATCGAGAATCTGTTTTATCTTCTGGAAGTGGTCCTCATAATAAATTGCAACTTCATGTTCCCCAGCGAGTGGTAAGAACCACTTGCTTGGAAAGCAATCTGAGATCTGGTTTCACATTCTTTAAAAAATTTAATTCGAGTTGGACATTTAGAGAATGCCTTCTTCGTGTTTGATATTAAAGGAAAAATTATACTGAATATAAGGTAATGAAATTTAGTCAGCTTAGAGAAAACCATCGGTCGATGGATAATCCGTTAAAATTTGCAAGCCAACGTGTCAAATTTTAGTGCGAGAAAGATTTAATTGCGTTTGAATGAGCTTGAGCATTTTTGATAAAAATTCAAGCACAAGATACTGGCACGCGCTTGAATTTTATCATGTAAAATCCTAATGGAATAGAACTAATAATTTTTTGACATATTTTTAGAGTGAACTGTGGAAAAAAGGCACGAAATATGCATTTATAAGAAATTTAGTTTAAATATGCATTTTACATATGCTTCTATGCAAATACATAAAGTTCCGGTTCTTGATTATAACTAGGGATATCTCGATACCGTAAAAGTATCGATATCGGTATCGTTATTGGTATCGGTCTAAAAGTATCGATATCGCCAGTATCGGCATGGCGTATCGAAACAGGAAATTTTGCCGTCTGTTGCTGTTCAGTCTGTTGTGACGTCGTCTTCCAGTTGTTTTTATTGCTGAGAAGGTGCTGTATTTACAATGAAGGTTGAATGAGCCCAGAGTAGCAGTTAATATTTTGTTGCTTACTCCAGGAGAGAATATACTTTTCATTTCAGATGGATCGATCTGTGAGATTGGATCAGTCTTTGTCTCATGACTGTCTCGTGTTTTAGTTGGCAGAAAGTATACGAATAGAATCGAATCGTATTTACTCCGTGAATACAATTTCTCACAAAACAGGAAAATGGAAGATTGCACACCATGCATTCTTGTCGTACATTCTCGCAAAATTCTCTTAATACTTATTTTTTCATCTTAGTTTATCGGATATTTTAATAATGATGATTTTACTTACCATTTATAAGTTTAATACTTTTTATCGTCGACAGTTAAACGTATTTATTTTCTGTCAACTATAAGCTTGATTACTTGGCTTTAACCATCGTGATTGCCATCTTTAATCTTATTTATCCGATCCAAACGATCCTACTATAGGCATGGATTAGTTTGATGGCAATCCAGTTGATTCCAGTTGCGCTTGCATATACATATAGAGATTGATCAGGTCGCTATAATTTGTTTGTATGCACGATTTGAACGATCAGAGTAATTTTAGATCAGTTTGATTACAAAAGTATATGCACGACAGAGAATTGAATCACGACTATCTGGTTCAAAAGTCAGTGCGTCATTTAATACTTCAGTTTACACTAGTATATGATGTCGTAAGTATTATACACAAAAGAAGTCCCAGGTCTACAGTCATTATAAGGAGCTCTGTCAGTACTATTATGTATGAGATGGACGTGGATAAGGTTAAGAATTTGTGAAGAGAGAAAACAATATCTTTACATTGAATGTTCTTCATTCTGTTCAAATTTTATAAATGTCAGTGCAAACAGTATATACAAATTGTAGCTCATTTTAAACATCAATGAGTGTCCAAGTCGATTAACAAACAATAGTACTGCACAATTTTTAACTAAATGTTTAAATAGTAATCAGAACTCTAAGCATAAATAGATGCTGAAAATGAAATTTGACATAATACATTTATTGATTTTTGGACATTAATATCTTTTATATAAGTTTAACGTAACCGAAAACAGTGTAAAATTTCATTTCGGTTTCTGATTCGGCTGCGAAATCCGGTTTCAGGCAGACCTTACCTGTCTGTGAAAAATGTAACGATATCACAGGAAAAAGTATCGATACCAGTATCAGTATCGCGACGTCCCTAATTATAACACAGTAATTTTAATATTACACTATCTATAGCTGATTTAATGATAGGTTTCATATTTTAATTTATTTTTGGATTTTATAAATTCGACATTTTTATAATAATGTGAATATTATAAACTTCGTATACGTTTAAAATTTTATTTTATTCAAAGCTTATCACTTCATACTTCTGATAGAAATAATTTAATACATCATCGTACTAGATGTTTGGCTTCTTAAATAAAATTATAGAATTTAATTATGATTTTGGTACACATCAATGGTTCTCAATCGATGTGCCGCGAGCTTCTCATAAGTTAACATAACATTAAAAAAAAATGTTTTAAAATAATAATTGTTTTCCCACTTTTTAATATTATTTCTGTGTTTGTGAAAAAAATGCGTATTTTAAACGCCACTTTTATTTTTTCGATTGTTATATAACAGAGAGAAAGTATGGGGATCGGTCAAAAAGTGACCCTCCCAAAGATTTTAAATTTTGGACTTGGGATCTTGAAATGCAAATAACTTGTTGGGATTTTTTCTATGGATGTTAGTGTGTGGATGGCACAATTTTATCCACTTCAAGCTTAATAACTCCTGTGCCTGTTGTAGAAAATTTCTAAATTTTTGCAGGGAGGTTTGAGTATTAGGGAGAACGGTTTCTAGAAATTTTTAAGAAAATTGCACTGTTTGTTCGGGAGATATGGCTTAACCTCTTAATATCTCCCGAACCGACTTAAAGGTAATGGTAGCAATTATTAAGAAAGAAAACAAATAAAGAATACATGGAAAGTCCAGAAGAAAGATTGCCAGATTTTTTTATTTATACATATAAGAACATCTTTAATACGACCATTAGTGTGCCATTAGAATTTTTGAGCTTGCCACTACTTAAAAAAAAAGGTTAGAATCATAGTTATAAATTTGATAAATTACAAAATACCATATTTACTCGCATATAAGACGAGGTTTTATTCATTTTTCACTGCTTCAAAAACCTAGGTCGTCCTATACGCGCGAGCGAAGGATTCTATTCGTTTTTTTTTTTTGCAGTAATTTTTGTAAACTCGCAAAATAACTTTTTTGTATATTCGCATTTTTTACTGGATTCTCAACTTTTGGTGTTTAAAAACAAAAGTGTTTTATCTAAGTCGTTTGAATCGTTTTTGTGTATTGTCAGGAGTAAAGATGAATAACAATAGGAAAAGCAGTTTTTGAATTGAATTCCAAAATTACATGGGAGCCCGATATAAGTTTTAATTCATTCCCACGTGAAAGCAGATGATTATTTGGAAATCGGAATTCGGAAAAATCATGTTGTCTATTTTACAAGATTTTTCCTTGAAGTTTAAAATGTTTAGTTTTTGCGGGACAATGTGTGCATTTACGTGCGTTTGATACTTTATTTGTGATTAAACGAAATAATATTAGAATTGTATTAATTAACAAATCGAATTTTCTTTATTTTGATCTTTAAAGTCACACCTCGTCTTATATGCGATTAAATACGGTATTTGTTTTATTCATTAAATAATTGAAGATTTTGCTACTTTTTAGAAAATATGTTACTATGAGTACTAATGCTATTCTGTTTGCTTAAATTAGTTGCATGGTTTAATGAAACTGAATGCAAGACATAAATTATCTTTGAATCTTGTGATAAACATCTATTAAAATTATTTACAGAATAAACTTTTGAAGATGCTCTTTTGTAAATTTAGATATTTTTCAAATAAAATGGAGTTTTTATTTATGAATTTAAAATTTGTGACGCTTTTGAATAGGAAAATGCATGTTTGATTTATAGCTATCGAATATCTAAAAGTTTTTAGAATTTTGAAGGTAGGACTTATGATTTGTAGATGTAAATTTTTCACTTACATGTTACAGAAGACAGTGATAGTTTCTGTTTCATATTAATCTAATTTTTAATATTTTTGCTTAAGCCATCAGATTCAAGCATGATATAACAAATGGAAACACATCTAGTTTTTATTCTAATTGCTTTTTTTTCTTTTTTTTTTTGTCTATTTTTCGTATTCATAGATTAAAGTAATGTTTCTGGTTATCTATTGGGAACAGCCGAGATATGAATTACTATTGCAGGCGCAACTAAAATTTCTAGAATTTGTATTAAAAGGAAAAATACAGAAAGCAAATATTGCCAAAATAAAGAAAAATTTAACACAAACACTCAAAAATAAAATGATTTGTAAACTTTTCTGCTGAATAACCACAATACATATATTCCAATAAATTTATACTTATTTTAATGTTTAACATAGATCAAATTTTAAAATATTATAAAATAATGCTGTTTTATTTTTAATTTATCGTATATAATATCATTTTACTACAAATGCTATATCACTCTTTAAAACATTGTTTTAAAAATATCATGATATTATTTTTGTATTTAATCCTATATATTATTTAAAATTTTAACAGGATTTATGAAAGAAAGTTTTTAATATTCATTTTAAAGAAAAGAAAATAAATAAAAATAAAATGGAATAATTTTAATGAAGTTTTGGGTCAACCGAACAAAAATTCCTATCATATACTGTATATATTTTAAAGTATTTTTGACGTTTTTGCCGGAAATTATTCACTTTTCATTCTAAATTGTGTATTCTTATTTTAAAATGTTGACTTTTTAAATATGATTGAAAACATTTTCTTTGTGAATGATAAACCAGTTTTGTTCAGAAGTGGCTGAGTGGATAAAACCACTGAGCATTGATCGCGGATTCGCGCCTGACCGAAAAGCTGGTCGCATGTATGTCGCTGTTCTCTTGTCTAACACCTAAATAGGGCCAAGTTTACCATAGAAAGTACCAGTTGACAGATCTTCCATGTGTTGAGTTGCCTTATCCTATCAATTCTAGAATCATAGATAAATCAGTTTCTTATTAATTCATATTTTCAATTGAATTAATTGCTATTGCTCATAATAATTAATCAATTTAAAAATTGCATTTATCTTTAAAAAGAACAGAATTTCCGTAGTGTATAACTTGGAATATAATACAGCAAATTTTAAACGAAAAATGTAATTTTTCTAAAGCAATAATATTTGTAGAGTCTACTTACGAAATCTAATAATATCTAAAAAAAGTGTGTACATATTTTGGTTCTTGAAAACTTCTACAAATGTATTTATCTTAATTTTCATTAACTTTAATGTTGTATTTTACAGTAAATGTTAGTCATTTCTAAATACAATTTTTACACAAAAGAAGGAAATACATTGAAGATTTATTAGCTGAGAATAGGCATGTACTGTACATTTTTGTATGCTTTCTAATGTTGCAAAGTTATGAACATTTAGTTTAAAATGAAAATAAGATAGCATTAAAACGTAAAATTTAATGATAAAATTGTAAATTCCATTCAGAAAAATACTAATTAGCAAATAAAAACTGTAAAAATTTATAAATTATCCATATTTATATGCAGAATAAAGTTTCAAGTTAAATATTTATATAAATAATAATCAAAATGTCGTATTATACAGTATCATAATCATCTGCGTGCTTTTTTTGTAACCTAACAAATACATTATTTTATGTAGGCTAATAAAACATTTATAACTGTAGAATTGATGAATTATGATAGTGCTTAAATGTTAGAATAACTTAAAATTTGTAAATATATCAAATTTTACGGTTACGAGACAATCCATACAAGAGAAATATAATAAAAACTAAAAATATAAAAATATCTACGCGCACACATAGATTCTAGGAATTTTACAGTTGTCTTCCTTTTATTTCAAAAAATTGAGTTCCTTTCGAAATAAGATTTTGCCTCATAAATTCAAGAAGTATTTTCTTCATTTATTGTCATAGAAAGATAAAGTTTCATCTAATTATATGGTTCTATCCAGTTTTATTTTTATGCTTTAAATTTCTTTTTCTGTGTAGCACACTTATAATTGTTACAATCTTTATAAAATTATTAAAATAATTTTCGGTTTATTTTTTAATATTTGATGATTGTTTCTCTTAAAAATCAAACAATAATGTTTAATTTGTTAAAAAAAAATCAGTGCAATTTAATTTTTAAAAGAATTAATTAAACCGAACTTTTGATTATCCGTGCATCGTCAAAATATCAGAATTACTGTAAAATGACAAAATATCGTAAGCAACATTCAGTTTTTTGATAGAATATACGCAAAAAATTTACACTTGTACTGTACAGTACGCTATAAATTGCTGATTTGGAAAAAAAAATCCTACCAGTTCTAAAATTGAAATACAGTATAGTAATTTGGAATTAATGTAAAATTTAAATTTCTACCTAAAATTAAAAAAAAAAAATGGAAGCAATCTACATTTTATGTTTATTGACTAAATATACATGACACTTGGGATTCACACTTGCATTGCATTATAACGAAGTTGAGCCGTTTATATATACTGTAGTTCATTTAAAATCTCCTAATAGTGTTCTTTTTTTTAATAAATAGTTTAGAGAGCTATTTTGGATTATCTGTGATTTCCGGTTTTCCATTCACTAATTAGCTATATTTACGTTTTAAATGTCCAAAATACGCATTTAAATATGCCCTTTTAAATTCTGATCTTTTAAATTCTAAAAACAGCTAACTTAAATAATTTATTGTTACTAAACATAACTTCTGAACAATTTATAATTGCAGTGGCACANATATATTAAGAGTAATTAACCATCACAAAAAGTAAAAACGAAAACATTCTTTTATATTATTAACTAATAAATTACGCCAAGCAATTAATAATAAACGTCCTTAATATATATATTTATATTTAATATTTTAAAATAGTGGAAAAAATTCTTAAAAATTGATTAAAATAAGGAAGGAATTTTTGTTAAACTTGTACCAGAAACTATGAAATGGCTTTTGTGTGTTTGGCTTTCATTGATTATGTCGCAGGTGAAAACCTCATTCAAATAGCAAGGAATTTCCGAAGAGCTACAAAGAGGAAGTTTTCCATTGATCACACGTCTTTTCCAAACATTCTTCATATCATCAAGAGAGAATATTTTTCTTTTCCTGAATTTTTTTTTTTTTATATTACAGTGTTATATCGCACACTTGTATTATCAGACGAAATTCCTTAAAGCGCTTTAAATTTTAAAAAGTAATTATTTTAAAACGCATTTCTAACAATAAATATTCGTAAGAATAATGTTTTATTTTATTATTAATAATAATAACAACAACAATAATTATTTATTTTTTAGCTGCAATTTGAAAAAATATAAATTTCCACTGTCGGTCGTCTGGATGTCTGTCTGTCATTCTTTAATCTCGAGAACAGGGTTAGATAGATGAAAGTCAAGACCAGATATGGAAAGCTTGGGATCAGAAAGCCTAGATTAACTAAAGTAACATGATTTTAGTTCAAAGAGTTTCTCCAGAACAGTTACATAGATGAACGGCATGCTCTGTTGTTATCGGGAAAAGTATGATGTACAGGGAGCAAGTCACTATTAATTAATTTGAGATCCAGAGCATATATTTTAAATTTTAAAAATTTAAAAATTCGATAAAAAATTGCAGCCCGTCATTTGACGATATCACAATAATTTTACCGTTTATCAGTGGTGCGTTATAGCTTCGTGAATTAGGGGCCCCACGTACAGTGTTGACTTCAGGCATTTTTCTTCGAGGGAGTTTTTTTAAGGGAAATATTCTCTTATAAAAGATTGGTTTGGGACCCCAGTTAATGGGGGCCCCAGGCAACATCACTTTTTGCCTATAGGATAGTGCGCCATTGCCATTTATAAATTTCTATTGTTAGTAGACTAGTTGACAAAGAAGCACATTAAAAATGTCATTTAAATTTATTTTAAAACGAATTCCTGGTATATAAACGGTTATTTTCCATATTTTTCCGATACAAAACTTTTAATTTTCCTGAAAAAAATTATTAAATAACTTATTTAGTAAATATAATACTCATTAAATGTACAAATGAATTACATAGAATTTAAACTAATTAATATTCAGAAATATTAATTTTTTTTAGAAAATATTAAGCAGAACCCCTTTAAGATTTTATAAAATTTATACAACTGAAGCTTTAACTCTGTTTTTATAGAAAAAATATTTTATTTTTATACATGTACAGCGTTATTTCGAGAAAATATTCATAAAAATTTTTCAGAATTAAAAGAAAAATATACGGAATTTCCAATGAAATTTAAAAAATAAATTTAAATCGAATTTTATAAACACCTTCATCGATTAATTACTGATATTTTTGAAACTTTATGTCATAATTTATGTAGTAATTTATAACAATTTATTAATCTGGTTAAACGATGTTGCACTGAAATTAAATTAACACACAATTGTATTATTATGCATTTAATGTTCGCTTGATTTATATAGTGTTATCTTGTTATTTGATAATTATGTATTTAATATTATATAGTAAAATATTATATGTACTGTACAAAACAATGTTTCTGTTATATACTTCGACTGTATCGTCGTAGCAGAAATATAATAGTTTAATTATTTATTTAGACTAACTTAGATTTATACTACTGTAAATTTATAAACTCTTTCTTTATTATTGTTATCGTATTTTCAAAATTTCTCTCTGTATGATTGATCAAAACAGTTTGATCACTTTAAGTTACTTCTCTTTAATCGATTCGATTTATCAGATTAATTAATTAATAAGTTAATTTTTAAATTTGATAATCAAGCGTTAACTACTTATAAATTTTTAATATTTGTTATTTTAATATTAAAGTTGAAATTATAATATTAAATTTAATACAGTAATTTCCTATTTATTCTATTTCAGACGATGGAGACGAAGTAACTTTAATGTACGCGAAACACGAGGTAATTTTTTCTCTTCTATTAATTTTTAATATTTTAAATAAATTTTACATAATTTATAATTTAAAGATGAAATTTTCGAGTTTTATAATTAGATTAAAATATAATTGTATAGTTACTAATTTTGATTTAATTGAAACTGACTCTAACTCCAGTTTCTGTAGTGTATTAATAGATTTTTACGACACTTAATGATTTTTGTCAGTGATCATTCACAAAATCGACAAATAGAACTTATTTGTATACGATTCACAATAGGAAACCATCGTTTAATCTCCTTAATCCTTCCGATGTTGTAGGAATGGATGTAAAACGAGTGTGGAAATAAAGAAGGTTTTAGTCGTGTATAGCTGCAGGCTAAGATTTATTTCTTTGTAACATGCCAACTTCAGTTTTGTAAAGAAAATAGAAACTTCTAACGTTTAATCATTTTCACAAAAAATTTTTATATCAGAGTAGAAGTTAATATATAATAAATAACGTAAATTTATAAAAATAAAATAACTTAAATGATCATAGTTTGAATATAAGTATGAAGTGTACATTTACATGTTTTATTCTCACGTGCTAGTATTAATAAAACAATAAAGTTAAAAAAATGGAAAATAAAATTTTATATGAAAATTATTCAGTCGGAGTTATCAATATTTATGGTAAATCAAAAATTTACCTTAAACTTTTAATTTTTTAACAATGTAATTTTAATGTATTACTTTGTTTTAATGTTGTCAAATTGAATAAAACATATGAAAATATAACTCTGTTAAACTTATTATGAGTAAATATTTATTTGTAATGATCGATTTCAAAAGAAACCCTACGATTAGTAGCAAGTACACCGAACTCCCGATTATCCATGCTAATTAGTGCACAGGTTTGCACAGAAAACTGTAAAATACGGATAATCCAAAATAGCCCTCTATACTATTTGGATGTTTTAAATCGACTAAAATGTATATACAGCTTAATCCCGTTATAATGTAATACAAGTGTGAGTCCCAAGTTTCATTAGCTGAAAATTTAGTCAGTAAACAAAATGTAGATTTCTTCTATTTTAAAAATATCATGTAAAAATTTAAATTTTACATTTTTATGTTTTAATATAATTCTTACATTTTTTCCAAATTACTGTTTTACAGTTTTAGGGCTAGTAGGATATTTCTTTCAAATCTGCTGTTTATAGCGTATAGTATAGCGTGATTTTTTCATGTGTATTTTATCAATAAATTTCTAAAGTTTCGTTTGTAAATTGTGTTCAAGTCTCGTAGACGTTTTCAGGTCGTTTCTTAGAAAGCCACCTGAGCTTGTACGCACTTCCTATTCGTTACGCTTTTCATGGACAAGATAGATATAATATTTTGACGATGCACGGATCGGAAATTCGGTGTAATTCGGGGCAAGAGGAAACGAATCGAGGAGGTACAAAAGTAATATCGTTTTTATTTCCAACTAATTTGTAATCTCTATTGTAATGTTAAATATCCGTTATAGTCTAAGGCTCCTATACCACAATAAACCATTAACATTATATCTTTAAGATAATTTTAAGACCATTTAAGTGTGATATTTATTCATTAGAAAGAAAAAATTAACAATAAAGCAAAATTATTAAAAAATTTTTTGTTTTCGTGAGAAAAGCATAAATTTATTTTATTACATATTCCATTTATTGTTTCACGTAGCCTATAAATATAAAAAATTAATATATGGGTCTGTAATATATATTAATATATTTTAGATATACAATATATTTTATTTATATCTGAAATATAAGTAAATGACTTTGTTATCATGTTATAAAAGATGTAAACTTTCTGAGTAAATTATAATTTTAATAACTTTTTTATAATTTTCAAATTTATAATATAATCTTCTAATTTATCCAGTCTATAGGGTAAAATGAATCATAAATACTCCGTATTATTTTGTAAACTTGATTAAATTAAATTAGAGTCTATTTGTAAAATCATTCGTTATAAAATGAATATCTAAATATGAATTAAACAGCAAACTTATTTAAAAAGTTTTTATAGCAAATCAGGCATTTTAAATTCAATTTGTTCAAGGTCGGGGTTTACATAAGCTAAACAAGATGGTGCTTAGGGCCTCACTTTATGAGTCTGTAGTTTAGGGCCTCACATTTTACTTGTGTCATTATTTGGGGGAGGAAAGGCTATATTATTTGTTATAACAGGGCCCCAAATTTCGTATAATAAATGTTGTTTCAGTCATTTACTGTATGAAAAACTGCAGTGAGCATGTCCTAATTGCATATTTTAAATGTAGATTATGTATATTGATTCTATTACATCAATTTACAAAAAAGATATATGAATTTGTAATGTACTCGTATAAACAGGACTCTTTTTGGTTATATTAATGAACTACAGTATTAATATATTTGGTTATTTATACTCTGTTAATGTATATTAAAAATTTTCATAAATTTAATAATCAAATTCATATATTGCATTAAAACAACGTAAAAAATATATTTTATATTAATTATTCAATATTTATTATTAAAAATTAAGTGCATTTTAGGTCTATTAAAAGTAACTTTTAAACATATTACTAAAATTTTGTATATTATAAAAAATTTCCTAATTTATTTTTGTTTTAATTTATATAAAAATTGCTTTTTCAATGCTATACTCTAGGAAATGCTTTATCATATGTTATATGTACAGACGTTATACTTTCTTTAAAACAAATTTTTATATTTTAATGAAACAAGTGCTAACTTTTTTTCTAATGTTTTTCATGAATTTGTGACAATTTTGATTTCGCTAACATTTTATAAAACTTGAAATTAAATAAAATTAACAGATATTTAATGAAAATCATTTGCTATTGTTAAGTTAATCTGCGTAAATTTTCCTCTTTTAATACAAAATATAATTTATAATAATATTAAATGTTCAGCTACATTTGACGTATTGAGTTTAAAATTTTATTAAAAATTTTAATTATATATTATATGATGATTGTTTGTGGATTATTTGTATGAAATAAAATTAATACAATGGTTTAAATGAACTTTTATACGTTTTAATGTAATGTGGAAAAGCAATATAATTGTTAGGGATATATTTTAAAATTTATCGACATAAGTACGTAGATCCATGAACTCAAAAATGAATTTCCAATGGCATTGAAAGTTCATTTTCGAACTTCGAGTGACATGTATATGTATATCAGTTTCAAATACAACATATATTTTAAAAGTTTCAAATGCATTGGTCCTGATTTTCACACGTGTCCCAAACTTAAGGGCGAACACAATTGCTAGCGGTGATAGCTAGAAACGTCACTTGGTGACGAGCTTGCCACGACGTCGTGAGTGCTGCATCACAGTTCCAGGTAGACATATTCCACACTGACAGGTCTGTCTGCCTAGTATTGGTAAGCACTTTCCATCCATTCTTCACCTGTGTCCAATTGCTGTATCTATCCTTTTCACCAGAATCTTATTGCTTTCGTTTCTAAAATCCTACAATTTGTTGTGTATTACCCTGTGTTGAACGTCGAGTAATACATTTCTTGCCATATTTGTCTGCATTCTTCTACATTCATCTACAGTTCTCGCTATTCATGTTTTTAAGTTTCTTATAATTTCCCAGTACAATATTTTCAAATTAATCGATTAACTTTAGATATTTTTAGCTTCTTTTTTACGATTAATCAGCTATAAATATGCTGTTATAACGGTCCATCAGTTTTATATTAATTTGTAAGTAAGATATTATGATTTATTAGGTCTATTTAACAAAATATATAATTCGAAATTAACACCACGTATCAATAATTACATTTGGTAGCAGACTACGTTTAGCTGAGCCAAAACAATAATGAAATGTGTTAGATAAAAATATATTTGATATATTATCAGAGCTATTATTTATTAATAAATAAGAAAAATAGTTTATTTCTGTTGGTTAAGAACCAAAGATATGAATAAATCTCTGTTAGTAGGAATTAAAATAATGAAACAATTTACTGTATAAAGATTTTGAAGTAATATTTTTTTATATGTATCAGTAAATGATTTTCTTCAATAAAAAAATATATACCGGTAATTAATTTAATTGAAATATATTGTTTAAGTATTTTAATTAATTTAAATTAAAATTTAGTTATTTAGGCTTGTCTGTGTGAAAAATTTATCAGTGATTTAAATAAACACGATAAGTTCTTCACACTAACACGGACAATAAATTTTACTAACATTTCAAATATCAAAATATAAATCTAATAACTATTTCACTTTTTAAATGGCAGAATAAAGATGTTTTAGATTATGCAGTGAGGTTTGTTGTATAATTATTTGCATTTCAAGTTTTTATAGATGTCTAAAAATTTTCGAAGTGGCTTCCGCCAGTCATACGACCACATCATAATTCTAGTTCTTATCCACAGAAACAAGAACGTTTATTATTATTTATTGCAGCTGTTGCACATTCTGCTCATAAGTAGCACGTAGATTTTGTCTTTTACAAAGCTCCAAATACAGAAGTCTACTAGTATAAGATCTGGGTAGTCAGGCAATGTATCAACTACCGCCAATTCATTGCTGTGAGAAGTTTTCATTTAAAAAATATCTGAGATAGTGAGATGGAGCTCCGTTTTGCTGAAATATCGTATTGTGGACATTTTTCATGAAATTTTAACACACAACCTGCTATTTCTGAATTTGTGAAAGTCGCCATTTTCTTTAATACTGCACTAGTGCTACTGCAGCTATATGTATTAAAGTCTTGCTTGCGGAAAAAAAAAACTTGAAAAAAAATTTATTTAGTGTTAATGATTATTATACAACAAGCCTCATTCTTGCATTTCAAATAGTTTAAACATGATAAATCTTTGAAGTTGTTTATACTATTTTTATACAACTTATATATTTCTACCAGACTGGAAGAACAGTTTAATACAAAGTTTCGCATATGAACAAGATAACTTAATTACTTTTTATATTTATATTATAGTTAAATTATTTTTTCTATGAAATGAATGAAAATTTATTATTTTTTCAATTTATTATATTAAAAAATTTTGCTAGTGATTCAACAAAATGATTACAATTATATATACAAATATTTTCATTTAATATTTCAAGTCGTTTAGAGTTTTACTTTTAAAATAGAATCTGTAAAATAACGAAATCAAATTTTATCAATAGTTTATGTTGAATGAACTTCTAATTTTTTGGATGTTTTTTTTATCTCCAATTTTCTAATAGTTGTATAAAATTTTAATTCAACGTATTAAAATGTTCTTTGGATTCTTTATTCGAGAATGCAGTTGAAAATTTTTTTCACATAAACATTAAAGATATTTCCTTTTATACTTTTATTACAGAAATTATTTATAAAATAAAATAACCCTAGAGTTATTCTGTAAAATTATTCATATTTAAAAATTATTACTGTTTTAAAATAAACATTAAAATATACAACCATTTTTATAAGAGAAAAATTAAAACATATAATAATAATAGCCAAAATTTTATATGCCATAACTGAAGAAAAAATTACACTAGAAGTCTGATAATTATTAAGCATTAGTTTACTTAAATTATTTCTGTTATTTACTTCTCGTATAATACAGATAATTTCAAACTGAGATGGAATTTAAATTTTTTATAAAGTATGCTTAAATATGTAAAGATTATTAATTTATAGCTTTTACATATGTCTATTTAGAGGCAGCATAAAAATTAGCTGCATTTGTAAGGAAATAATGTTTCGTGTAATATNTAATTTACAATATAATAGCTCTAACTGTGACTTTACTATCGACTGAATTTAGGTTTTCTTTTAGCCTTACTATGTTGCTTGAATGTTAATGAATTATTTTTTTATTTTATGGATTTTTCCATCTTATTATTATTTTTATAATTTCAAAAACTTATAGAAAATTTAAAAGCTAAAACTCAAATTAATATCTCTTTATGTAATTATATTGCAGTAAAATATAAAATCTAAATTGAATAAAATATTATAGAAATTTAATTAAATGAAATGGCAAGAGTCATTATAAATATTAAAAAATATTCACAAATTAGAAGGAAACAAACAGTCAGGAACAAAACACTTTGTTCCTGAAGTATTGAAGTAGGACAAGACATGAGGACTGTTTCTTCTAATTTGTAAATATTTTTATTATTTATAATAGAAATGTTTCAGATGTTAATGTTTAATTAAATGATAAATTCAATGTCTTTCTTATTTACTTTTACGGAATTTTTCCATCTTATTTTTATTTTGTAATTTCAAATACAGCTGGAAAATTTAACATCTCAAACTCTTTTTGAAACCTGCACGAAATAAATATGATGATGCAGCTATAAATTTCATAAATTTCGGTATTAAGTGTTAATTTTTACTTATACTTCTACACACTTATTAAAACATTTTAATATTTGTTATAAAAATTATTATAAATATTACTTGAACTAACAAATACATTTTATAATTGGGCTGCAATTTGAAAAATTTGTAGACTTACAAATTTCCACTGTTATTCTCCAGTTATCTGCCCTTCATTAATCTCGAGAACGGTGTAAGATAGATGAAAGTCGAACCAAATATGTAAAGCTTAGGGTCAAGTAGCCCTGATTAACTTAACTATATACGAACTTCCAGTATAGCCCAGAAGTCACGAGATTTTAATTCAAAAATTTTCCTCAGAACAGAGTTACATAAATTACTGGCATGATTCTGTTGTTATCTGGAAAAGATTGATATACAGGAGCAAGGCACTACTAATTTGAGATCGAGATCATATATTTTAAATTAAATAAATTAAAAATATGATACAAAAATATGAAAAACATTGCATCTTGACATTGTGACATCACAATGCTAAGCTGCAATTTTTTCATAGTTTTTAATCATATTTTTAATTTATGATATTTAACAGCATAATTATTTACAGATAATAAATTTTATATTATTTTTATATTTTATACGAGCAAAAATTATTGTGACAATCGTCACAACGCCGGGCTGAAATTCTTAATTATATTTTAAATTTAATTTAAAATATATGCATGCTCTCGATCTCAACCTAGTAGTGTCTTGCCCCTGTACATCATACTTTTCCTGGTAACAACAAAGTCATGCCGGTTATCTATGTAACTCCGTTATGGGGAAAATACTGTATTTGAATTGTAATCACATGAGTTTCGGTCTAAGTCGGAAGTTCGTATATAGTTAATATGAGCCTCCTGCCACTTAGCTTTCCGTATCTGGTCTCGACTTTTATCTATCTAACACAGTTCTCGAGATTAAGAAAGAACACACATACGACGACAATGGGATTTTATAGGTCTACAACTTTTTCAACTTTAGCCCAATTATCTTTCAATATGTGTAATACTGATACATTTCTAGCCTATATAGTGAGAACTCTTAAAATTTGATAAATTCTTTTAACTTTACCTTATGTATTTAAATATAAGATTTTTATAAGTATAAAAATCTTAATCATATAATTTTAAATAAAATTTTAATTCGTGTTCATCTAAATCTTCTTGTTTTAAAACCAATGAAAGGAGGGTTTCAAAATAACTAATTTTATTTTAAAAAATTTATTGATTGTAAAAGAATTAATTTTTAAAATATTTTCAAACTACTGAATTTATAAAATTAAATTTATATTCGAAAACAACATAAGTCTAATTATTTATATTTAGCAATATGAGATAATATACGAGTACTTCGTAAAATGTAAAAATAGACATGCCGGCATTTACACTACTTATCCAAATTATCTGAATGCATTATCATATATTCAATATTTTACACGATTCCTGACTAATTTATTACTGTTTTTTTTTTCTATATTCGGATATAATTGCAATAGCCCAACACTTTTTAAGTAGTATTTCATAATTAAATTATAAATATATTTCTGTATTTGATTTTTATTGAATACTGTATTATATAAAGATGATTTAACTTTATATGATAAAGTTAAATCGTCTTTATCTCATTTACAAGGTAGCTCGTTACACTAAGTTCTATTCAATAGTAGATAAATTTATTAATGAAATCTTAATTTTTTAAATTGTGATTATAATTCTCATAACTTTATACTATTTTAGAAGTTATGAGAATCATAATTGGAGCCTACATCCTGAGTATAAATTAGCATTTCATGATAATTTACAATATAATAGCTCTAACTGTGACTTTACTATCGACTGAATTTAGGTTTTCTTTTAGCCTTACTATGTTGCTTGAATGTTAATGAATTATTTTTTTATTTTATGGATTTTTCCATCTTATTATTATTTTTATAATTTCAAAAACTTATAGAAAATTTAAAAGCTAAAACTCAAATTAATATCTCTTTATGTAATTATATTGCAGTAAAATATAAAATCTAAATTGAATAAAATATTATAGAAATTTAATTAAATGAAATGGCAAGAGTCATTATAAATATTAAAAAATATTCACAAATTAGAAGGAAACAAACAGTCAGGAACAAAACACTTTGTTCCTGAAGTATTGAAGTAGGACAAGACATGAGGACTGTTTCTTCTAATTTGTAAATATTTTTATTATTTATAATAGAAATGTTTCAGATGTTAATGTTTAATTAAATGATAAATTCAATGTCTTTCTTATTTACTTTTACGGAATTTTTCCATCTTATTTTTATTTTGTAATTTCAAATACAGCTGGAAAATTTAACATCTCAAACTCTTTTTGAAACCTGCACGAAATAAATATGATGATGCAGCTATAAATTTCATAAATTTCGGTATTAAGTGTTAATTTTTACTTATACTTCTACACACTTATTAAAACATTTTAATATTTGTTATAAAAATTATTATAAATATTACTTGAACTAACAAATACATTTTATAATTGGGCTGCAATTTGAAAAATTTGTAGACTTACAAATTTCCACTGTTATTCTCCAGTTATCTGCCCTTCATTAATCTCGAGAACGGTGTAAGATAGATGAAAGTCGAACCAAATATGTAAAGCTTAGGGTCAAGTAGCCCTGATTAACTTAACTATATACGAACTTCCAGTATAGCCCAGAAGTCACGAGATTTTAATTCAAAAATTTTCCTCAGAACAGAGTTACATAAATTACTGGCATGATTCTGTTGTTATCTGGAAAAGATTGATATACAGGAGCAAGGCACTACTAATTTGAGATCGAGATCATATATTTTAAATTAAATAAATTAAAAATATGATACAAAAATATGAAAAACATTGCATCTTGACATTGTGACATCACAATGCTAAGCTGCAATTTTTTCATAGTTTTTAATCATATTTTTAATTTATGATATTTAAAATTTTTTTTGTTGTGATATCACAATGACAGGCTGCAATTTTGCATTGTGACAATGTAACAATAGTTTTTGCTTGTTGTTATTTAAAATTATTCTCTTATTTCTATTGTTAATCTTTCGACTTTTAAAATCTGTATCTTACGTAGCAATTTCTAAGCAATTTTAGCTGCAGGTCAATTGTTTATCAGATAAAGAATTCACCTGCAATCACAATTGCTTCGAAATTGCTACATAAGATTCAGATCAATTAATCGCCATGATTGAATCGCTACAATTACCTTCTACCCCTCTCCTACCATTTATATTTCTTATTCCTACTGCATAAGAAAAGGGACGATTCTATTTTGTAATGCTACACCTTCCAATTATTCGACTAACACTATAGTCGATCGACTTCTGGAGACATCAACTCCCATGAAAACTGAATAAATTTCTGGAATGGATTGTAAATATAATAAAAAATATTTAATATTATCAGTTAGATAATTCAATTATTAAATTATTACTAATATTCATTACTATAACATGCGGAAGATTATGCTAAAACTGGAAGTATTCCGAACACTATTATAAATAAAATTGGTTATCAAGGAGTGGCATGAAGATGTGGTGTATTCGTTAGAATAGTGCACATCTTAATGTTATCTTTTTCGTAAAAATCTCGAATTCTTTAATAAAAATTCCAGTATTTACGTTACGTTCGAATTTATATTGGTATTGTTTAATTGTTGCAATAATTTATTTATTTTAGTTATATTATTAATTATCATCTTCAGATAAAACAGGATATATATTACTTGACGATTAAACTCTCAGAATTTTATCATTAGAATGGTATTTGTGATAGACAGATTTATTTTTTAAAACAATTTTGTTTTTAAATAACAAAATTTAGCAGTATTACTTACTTTTAATTCGAACACGTTGATGTTTAAAAGCTTATTCACTCGTCTTCAAAAATAATTTAACTTTTCGAAAAAATGCTTATGTTAATTTAATAATTACTTTTGCGAATGCATTAAAATAAATTCAAAATTATCATATGAAAAAAATAAGTGGCCGTGCTATTCATAATGACATTATTAAATTATTTTTGAACTACAGATCAGTTTAAAAAGTAGATAACATTTAGCATATTCGCTATGTAATTGCCTAAGCAACTCAAAAAACGTTGATAGTTGTAAGGATGTAATTATCTAATTCTAACAATATACATTTAATATAATATAACTTAAATCAAGTTGTACAGAAGATAAGTATTAAGAATATCGAGATGACATTAAGAACTTTCAGCATCTTTGCAGCTGTTTTGGATAGTAGTCATACTTCAAAAAGGTCAAATGTTAAAATCGATGCATGAAGAATAATAATATACAGCACGGAGAAAAAGATGGAATTAATCTTATTTGAGATAAAGAAATGTTATATAAATCCTCAACACATGAATTAAATCTTTTTTTTTTCTTGAGACTTATACAGGATTTTTGTTTGTTGTTAGTTGAATATATATAAATGAATACGCTTTTAATACTTAAATACTAAATGAATACGCTTTTAATAATAACTTTAAAAGTTTTTTTGACATTTTTAGAATGTACATTTATGTAGAAATGTGAAAGTGTATGTATAAATATAGTATTTCATATATAGTAAATTTATAGTCTTAAGCTTCTTTGTTTTTCTACGTATCGACTTGGAAAATAAATATACAGTCGTATTCTGGTGTTATTTTTAAAAGATAATCCTAATTTATTATACAGTATTAAAAATTTCTAAATAATAATTATTATGTAATTTATATTTCTGTATAATATAACAATAGAAATATTTTAAAGATTTAATTCTTTAATTCTAAATAGCATAAATTAGAAGATTTATTATTCAAATTCTCCCAAAAATAATAAATAATAAATCTGTGAATTTAATTTAGTGTTAGATGATAACGTGACACGTGTCTTTGATCAATGTAAATTAGTGAATAAGTTACTGGAAATCATCTAAAGTCTTGTACATTTACTTCAAAATATCATATAAAATTAATAAAATTTCTACAAATATGTTCTTCATTATCAAATTTTATAAATACATATGTATATATTTATATATTAATTTTTAAGCAATATTGTTCTTAAATGCAAAGTTAGAAAGCATTAAAAATTTTTATAACCTATTTTATGCTGATAATAATTATATATAGCTTGTTTTTTAACTGTTACGACTTTTTGTGCACGTGTTTTCGAAACATATAACTTACAATTGTTATATCTTTTATAGCCCATCAAAATATAAAATAAAATTTAAAATTTCAACGCTGAAACAACAACAGATTTATTACATTTTAGGAAAAAAGGCGAATAGAACTATACCCTAATATATAATTTGTATGCTTATAGTAAATAGAATTACAATAATACCAAATATTTAATTATAATAATTGTACAGCAATACTTACACATAAAAACTAATACCAGTAGTCAAAGTTTAATTACAAGCTATATAAAATTACAAATAGAAAAGTAAATCTAAATAACAATGCTCATTTCTTTTTAATAAAAATTTCTGTATTAAAATTATTTTTTGATATAAAAATTGGCATATTTAACTATAAAATGTGTGTTTATTGATTATAAATCATAATTACTTTATTTCTTTAAAGTCTAGGTATATATATTTTTAACTAAATAAAAAAGTTTATTTATTATTTAATCAGTAAATAACTTTTCTAAATAAATCATTTTTAAATATACATTTTTATTATTGTTACACACAAATTTCTATTTGTTTAATCCATAATTTCGATATTTAAGAAGTTAAAATTTCGAGTTTCTTCTTAGCGCTTTAGAGAAAATAAAATAATAATAATTAAAAATTATCCATTTTTTTGAAAAGAGAAAATTTAATTTGAAATGCTTGAATTTAATAAGTATCGGAAATTTTAAAGCAGGATATTAATTTTGTATTGAGGATTTCGCCTTTTACAAATGGTACAGTAAAGCCGAACAGATTTCTTTGTATACTACTAACTTCTTTGACGTCATTCGATGCGATTGGCCGAAGATGCAGTATATAAATCATGTGGAACGTGTTGATCCTTCAATGTTAGCAATGACTGGATCCTCGGACGATCGCAATTGCAATTCTTCCCAACGCAGAAAATCCTCTCTTTCCAGTCTGAAGAAGTCGCTGTCGAGGATTATCTCGAGTGCTTCTACTTCAGATGCAGGCGCCATGGAACGTAATAGAGTTAAAATGCCAAATTTAATAATTGGTTGTTCCTTGCAGAGATTGCCGATGAAAGATTTTGGAGCGGAAGTTAGAGCTTCTATGGATGTTGACCAGTTCCTTAATCAGGCTGTTGTACTACTAGATGTACAGGAGACGTCTGTAGAAGGCATTGTGGATACTATGCTGCACAAGGTATTTAATTCTTATATTTGTTAAATATATTAATATGTATAAATTCAATGAACATTTTACACAAATTATTAAGATTTACAAAAATGCCATAATGATAATCAGTTACATTATTACATATCATTTAGCAAGTCGTAAATTTTATTATTTAAATCGTGCCATGTTAATAAGTGAATTATTCAAGATGCATATACTGTATCTAAATTCTGCAGAACTTATCGAATTAACAAAAATTATATTCTGTAAATTATATCTCTAAACAATCTAATTTTCAATACATAATTACAGATAATGCTAAATATATTGTTTAACCGCGTATGAAATTTATCATATAATAGAAAAAGTGATTTTATTTATATATATGAATTATTAATTAATTATTAATATAATTATATATATTAAATATATCATTTCAAGAAGAAAACGTTAAATTTTCGTAAAGATAAAGTGATAATTTACGAAATACATTAAAGACTCACTGTATTATTTATGAAGTTATGCTATTTATAACGTAAGGAAGGTCGCATAATTTTTAAATCCCATATAATGTTATGTTACCTATTCACACTATTTAAACACTTCTCAATGTGTCATTTGAATAATTAATTTTTTACTTCGAATTTCTTGGAAAATATCTTTAATTTTTTATTTGCACACGCACCTTTAATTGCAGTTATTAAAGTAATTACCTTATCGGCCATATAGTACTTTACCTTAAAATATATTTAAATCGCAATTTGCAGATAATATTATATGATTTAAATACGTTTTATTATTATTATTATTACTATTAAGTAAAAAGTATTTCGAATAGATTTCAGGTGCAGGCTTTTAACATTAATTTCTTTTCCCTTCTCTTGCAATTTCAATTTTTAGTAAACAAAATTGTGAAAACTGCATTAAATTATTATTTCAGATGAATTTAAAATTATTTAAAATTTATTTTATAGTCTGTGCAGATTAGGTTATTTAGTCTATTGTTAACAATTCAATTAGCTTAAAGTTAATTAAATATATAATTGAATTGTTTAAATTAAATATTGGATTATCATTAAGTAAAATTATTCTTGAAGTATGTGTAATTAGAAAAAAGAAATTTGTTATAAAAATGTTTTAAATCATAATAAACTTTTAAGTAAAAAATTTCAAAAAATATTTCACTTTCTGTTGCATCGTGTTTTTTGAGTTTAAAACTTTTTTTAATGTATTTTTTTAAAATTTTTATTTTTTGAATTAAAATCATTGATTATTTAATTTAACTCTTTTAATGATAATAAAATTGATAAGACTTTTTAAAACTTGATATAAAATATATATTTACAGGCTTTATCTTTCTGATAAATTACAAATTAAGAGTTATAAATAACTTTTAATTCGTAATTTTAGATAATTATTTAACAGTAATTAATCTTGTGCAATTCTAACGCTTTTAAGATAATGAACTTCTCTCTATAAAATTTTTTTACCCCTTATCTTTGGCATCCATAAATGACTTAATATGTTATTCTTTAATAATAAATAAATATATTTCTTAAATTTAATAATAATAACTTTAAGAAGTATATCTTTTAATTGTGCCATATTACTTTAATATTTATTAACAATAATGCAAAATTACTGTAAGACAATTTTTTCCTGAATATTATATAAATTGATTTTTATATAATTTTTGTGAAAAATTAAGCTTATAGTTATAAAATTTATTATAAATTGATTCATGTTTTTTTAATAACAAAATTTTCCTGAACACAGACTAATCGTTNATTAATAATAATAATAACAACAACAATAATTAATTATTTATTGTTGTACGAAATGTTTCGTAATGTGATGTTAAAATTTAAAAATGTTTGCTCAATATTAATTAAATTTATATTTAATGACTTAATTACTTTTATTACATTAATCATAACTGAATTTAACCACGTGACTGAATAACAAACATGAAAATTCAATACAAAATTTAGTCACGTAATTCAGTGGCGCGTTATCCTAAGACAAAAAGGGCAATTGCCTGGAGTCCCCACCAACAGGGCACCCAAAATAAATCTTTTATAAGAAAATATTTCTCTTAAAAAATTCTTTCGAAGAAACATGGACCCCCTAATTCACTACACTATACATGGACCCACTTCACAACACTATACATGGACTCCCCTAATTCAAATTTGCCTGGGTCTTATGAAGTTATAATGCACCATTAATATAATTACAGATCTTTCAAATCATTTTTAGTGTAGATCATAGATATTTTTCTATAGAACAAAGGAATTTAATTACTATTTGAACTGCAATTTGAAAAACTTGTAGAACTATAAATTTCCACTATTATTCATATGTCCGTCTGTCTTTCCTTAATCTCGTAAGTAGAGTTAGGTATATGAAATCCAATAATAGATGTGGAAACGATAGGGGCAGGAGGCCCAGATTAGCTGTAAACGAACTTCTGACGCAAACTGGAAGTTACGTTATTTCAATTCAAATAATTCCCCCTGTAAGGAGTTAGATAGATGACTGCACGACTCTGTTGTAACAAGAAAAGTACGATGTACAGTACAGCGGCAAGACACTACTAATAATAGAGCATATATTTTAAATTAAATAAATAAAAAAATATGATAAAAATTTGTTCCCCGGCATTGTGACGATGTCATAATAAATGATTGCTCGTTATTTAGTTTGTTTTTATTAAAACGTTTGATTTTCATTTATGAAGCATACTTTTTGATAACATTTTCGTATTTCGTCACTAAATATTTTCTCTTGAAAATGTCATCAATTTTATAATTTTTTTTTAAAGAAATTAGCCTTTCGGTTAGAAATTAATGAACATATACATTATGTAATTAAAATTAATATACATCAGTTAAATTAAATTATGTATTTATAATCTAATTTTTTCGAGCTTGATGAAGAAAATAGAAAATTATAAAAATAATTTTGGAAAATACGTTCAATTTTCCTGCTTTTTTTAATGTTTTGCTCTGCATATATGAACTAATTATGCTACATTAACTTAATTACATCACATTACATGTAGCACGGAGTAGTAGTAAAGTATTTTTTAGTTGTACAAAAGTATAGCGTACGAAATATCAGATAAACCGCATTATTAAAAGAAAAAAGAAGAAGAAGAAATGCATTATGATCTACATAAGTTGGAACACTTGAAAGAACAAAGGAAGAAAACTAATTCAAACTTTTTCCACCAGGTGGCTAAAGTGCACGTAATCTCAATGCGGCAAAGTCACGCTATCTTGAATTTGCATTTGTGTTGTTTTGCAAAATGTCTAAAGGCAACAGTATGGTGTGGCTTCATATAACGCTGTATTATTGATCGTTTTTTCTTTGATACTGAACATTTCGAAACTGCACATGTTAACGGCGCACATTATCCTAATGCAGAGAAACATTATTTTTAAGATTGAATTTTGTTTATAGTACGAGTAATAATATTTATGCGGGATAGTGATGCACTCTGTTTGAATAATAATAATAATAGTAAATCAAACAGCTTTATAATAAGACATTATTAAGGAGCATCAATCATTATTTTATTTATTATTAATCTACATGTTCATTCGATTTATTCTAGATTTTGTTGTAACATACTTTAATCTAAACTTACAGACGTTCCCTTGTTTCATATTCGAAACAGACAATCAGTCGTAAGATAATGAAAAGTTCACCAGTTATATTGAAAACAACTGTTGGAAACAATTTCCTGTCTTGATTATAAATTATAGAATAACGGTAGAGACATAGATATTTTGTATAAATAAAGATTATTGAAAGTTAATTTTTTGCTCTTCTTGTTGTAAATGTCTGAGGTTTTATTCTTAAAAATATTCATCATATAGCAAAATATTCCTTACTACAATTATACTTTTCTATTTCTTTTTGAAACAGAAATCTTTAATACAGGTGTTTACATTTGATATTATAGTATAAGTCAATGAATATAATATTACGAAAGCATAACTTAAATATTTATATAATAATTTGAAGTTTCATAATTATATAATACATAATATTTACATAACATTACTATATAATGTTTACAAAATTATCGGGAAAATTCTGTTACTATATCTGTAGATTTTTAAAATATATAATTATACTGGTTATTTATTCTATTGCTTTAATATAAAATTTTAAAATAATATATGTTTATTATGTTTGAACTGTTCAACAAATAAACAAGCTTCATTATAAGTAATTGTTATTAATGTAAGTTTAATTAATTGATTTAAAATTGAAAAGTGATTATTCAGATATAAAACAATCATTTATTAAATAATTTTATTAAGTTTTCACAGTTTTCACAGAAATGAATTTTATCTCTTATTAACACCAGCTCTCGCTCAAGCATTTATGTCGCCCCGGACAAAAAGACAAATTGTCGCCCCTTAAATTTATTTAGAGACAAACATATAATATAAAATTAACAATCAAGTAGTACAAAACAGTAAAAATTAAAATATACCTGTACCTAGTTACAAATTGTTAACTAAATGCATTTTTAATAATATTACAAAAATGTATTAGTGTACAATCAAACAAAAACTTATATCCTATAAAAATTAAACAAAAGTACATCAACTATACTAAAATCAAAAGAAACTTTTCTCACTTTTAATATTGCAAACTTTTTTATTAACTCTTTTAAGTTTACTTGATCGGCGGTTTCATGTGCAATCGCCAAAATGGCCAAACTATTAAGATGATTTTTGCGTGGTAGTGGAACGTAAGAAGCTTTTAATTAATTTTTATTTAGAGAAACTCTTTTCCCCCACCAGCTACAGTTATTGGTATGATCGGCAGTATTCTTAAGGTGACACTAAGGTTTGGGACAAAATTTAACATTGTTGCTTATGTTTTCCTTTTTGCCCAAAAGCTCTCTTTTATGGTTGTTTTCTTCAGAATTAAGGAATGCAAATATTTTCTTAGCTTTTAGTCAAAAATAATAAATACGAAATGTAAATTGCATAGTAATTTTAGCCACAGAAAGAAATCGACAAATATAAATTTCGATTAATTAAGTATTTAACTTATAAACATTTTGTTACATTCACAACCAAAATGCCGCCCTTTAGATTTGCCGCCCTGGACAAATGTCCAGGTTGTCCGCCCCTAGAGCGGACCCTGTTAACGTTCGCAAATATTTGTTAATATATTATTTTTTAGAGTTACTATATGTTATATCCACAGTTTTCACTCAAAATAATACAATAATTTTTTTTGCTTTGATTGCAACGATTTCTAAAGAAAATAAATCAAAACCATCATTTATTCCTTGTTTTTATCCTTGTTTGTAATCCAGATTAATGAAATTTGTTTTAAAACGTCATGCTAATTTTAATTTTAGATTCATTTTGGAATCAGTAGAACGATTAGTAATTTAAATATCTCTGCTAAACTATGACTTGCATGCAATTGACCTATTATAAATATAGTATGACATATCACTTTCCAAATACTGGGATATAATAAACACATACAACATATACCAGCATACTTGAAATTTCAAGTATGCTGGTATAATTTTCAAGTTAATTTTAGGTAATTATTAATTTATAATTTTATAAATATATATATATATATATCGCTATTCAGGCTATGCTTTATGCCTGTATAGAATTACTACTATAGAATTATTAAACAGAAAATTTTTAAACGTAAAAACATAGCATTCATTATATATATGTTATATATATAATGAATGCTATGCAGAAACACACACACACAC
>NW_019384357.1:729167-742980 GCF_000671375.1 Centruroides sculpturatus | reverse complement strand
ACTGACTAACCGATCCCCACCTCACGGGATCAAAAGAACAAAAACTCCATCCAGTGACAAAGTGGGCGATTTCCACCAAACCGTTGCCAGGAAAGGAGGTACGACCTTGTCCTATCTCCGACTATCCACAAAGGATTTGGCGACAGACTGTCGCCTCTCTGTCGACCTCGGCTTCTCGGGTGTCGTTTCGACCTCCACCAAAGCTTATCTGTGCTTGTCGACATACACCAGCGATTGTTCGAATGTATAATAATATAACCAAATATTCGGTCTTTCACCGACGTATTTTGTATGTGTCGACATTAACGGGAGAATATCGACATTTTCTAGTTTCGGTTTTTCACATTACATTATATATAATATATATATATATATATATATATATATATATATCGCTATTAAATTAAAATAGGATCAAAAATCGCTAGTAAAATAGGAACATATATTCCTATTTTACTAATGCTAAATAAAAATGTGTAATGCTATGAAAAATTTATCAGATTCTACTGTAGACATGTGTTTTTCTCAAATATACCTCGTATATATAAATATAATACATATATTTGAAAAAAACACATTTATGTCTATAGAATCTGATAAAATTTTCATAAATAAATATATATACATACATATATATATATTAGAAATATTTTATTATCCTAATGTTTAATTACGAATATAACTGGTTAGGCTACATTCCGCATTTAGCGATTTATAATTTCAATCTGCAATCTAAAATATTTCTAGTTCTTATATAAGAACTAGAAATATTTTATTGCAGATTGAGATTTGATTTTTATGATAAAATAGAGAATATTTTAGCAATACTAAAAGTTTGTTTCATTAAACAGTTTTATAAATCGCTATATTCGGAATGTAGCCTAACCAGTTATACCCCTAATTAAAAATTACTCTTCAGTATATGGTATGATTTAATTGGGCTGTAATTTAAAAAAATTATATCCCAGTATCGTCCGTCCATTGTCCGTCTTTCCTTAATTTCGAGAACGGAGTCAGATAGATGAAATCCGAGAACAGATATGGAAACGTTAGGTGCAAGAAGTGGGGCTTCCTGTACCTAACATTTTCATATCTGTTTATTAACTCTATACGAACTTGTGATGCAAACCGGAAGTCATGTTATTTCAATTCAAATAGTTCCCCTGAAAGGTGTTAGATATATGACCAGCACGAACCTTTTTGAGCCTTCATGCCATATAGTAAGTATACTTAGCTTTAAAGATGTTTATGCCTGCCAAACTTTTAGACTTCGAACAATATTTAACAAATTAAATGAATACGCTTTAATTAGAATAAATGTAAAAAAACTGATTGAAAAAAGGATGATCGGGCGATAAATCGAAAGGATGATTGAAAAAGAGATATGATATGTTATGTGCCACAAGTTCGCCATCCCTGCTATATATATCTTTCAACCGGTTTCCAATCGTACAAAAAACTAGGAAAACCTTTACCAACAGAATTATTTATTTTTTCGAAAATTTCAGACATTTTCGGCTCTTTTGGAAGCTATTGACGGGATAAAAACAAATATTGGAATATAGAACGTTTAAATTTTAAAATTTTCCGCATTTTTAATAGAATGTTGGCAATTTCACTTATACGAAGAACAATAAACATAATTTAATTAATTACATATTTTGATCTTTTTAATTCTTAGAAATATTATAAAGTAAATAAATAAATAAAATTGTCTGTATTTCATTTCTATAACACAATAAAAACATTTCTCGTATACGCTGTAATCAACTGCATAAAATTTTCGTTTACAGCTGCTTAAAAACCTAAGCTTGCAGCAAAAAAGCAGAAACAATTAAAAATTCTTAGATCTTTCTTCACTATAAGAAAACATCGGTTTTCTCTTTTATCACACTACATGAATGAATTTCATTACACAATGGTAGATAATAGTAACAATGAATCTATTTCTATTAAAAAAAAACAATTATTCTGTAAAAAATTGATGTATTAATGATTAATAAAATTGTTAAAATATCATTTAAATATTGATTGTCTAATATTTTTGGTAGGAAAGGAATAAAAATACTACATTTCTAAGTATTTTAAGCATTTACGTAATGATATTACATTAGCAATGTTTAACAAAGTTCGAATGCATTTTATTATGGCCACACAGTGTCTGAAAATGAATATAAAGTTCGCACCTGACGTAAGATATATAATAGACACAAATCAGATTTGGAGAATTAAAAAAATGATTTGCAAGTAAAATATTCGAGGAACTAATAGAAAAGAGTGAGATTTCGAAATGATAAAACCCTGATGCTGAGTTTAATTGACAGTGAAAGTGTTGATAGCTCTCACGAGATGATTTAATAAACTCATTACTCTTCTTGATGCCGATTTTGAAATTTGATATTAAATTCATTTTCGTCAAGGGACCAACTCGAACTACCAAAAATCATTTTTGATATTTAATTAGTATATACGCGGAAGTATTTCTAAAGATAATTAAAAACAATTATTCACAAAATGTTATGAACACTTCCATTACTGAATATACTTATTGGTTTTGCTTCCGGATATTTTTCACATTTCCTATTAAATATAATTATATTTCCAAATATGTGCAAATATCCATCATAACAAATCTTTGTTACTCCTGTCATACATAATCCACATGGCTTTCCTGGGCATTTCATTATTTTGGCTTTAGTTTATTAATTCATTTCCTGTATTAAATTTTATATACCTGTTATAACAAAAGAGACAATGATAGATGATGTTTTAGTCTCTATAATCAGTTATATCTCTTAAAATTCGAAACATTACATTCACTGTTTCCTATTGTCAAATACTTTTTTTTATATAAATAGGAATTATTAATACATATTTATTTGTTCTTGATGATTTTTAAATTATTTACTGTAAAATTTATTGCAGTTTTAAATGCTGGTTTCTCTCTTTCAAGTTAATCAAAATGAACGTCAAGAGGCATTAAATGCTAGATTTTATAATTTCCAAATTCATAGATTTTTTTAGGTTTCTAAGGAAATAATTTGTTATAACCCCCTGGTGTTTTTGTATTTCTCGACGTCTTGACAATGTAAAAGCATAATCTCTTTCAAAATTATGAGTGTGTGTGTTTGCCTATTTTGTATTGTATCTCAGTATTGGATAAACCAAAAACTATGAAACTTGACAGGATTATTTCTATGTATGAGGCATTAATGCTATTATATTTCGGTAATTAAAGGTCAAGGCGACAGATGGGGTAATGTGTCATATCTCGAGTGGGGTCAGACTTAAAAATTTTACTCGTTATAGGCATGTACAATTATTTATTTATTTATTTGTTTTAATAAAACTAATCACTTCTGCTCTGAAAATTAAGCCTTTTTTGCCTTTTTTGTAATAACTAATAATATGAGATTTTATTTTAAAATAATTTTTATAACAGATGGTTCTCGCACAATTTTAATTTTGTGCTATTGTTTGAAGTGTTCTTTTTTATACTTAAATATTTTTAAAATAAAGAAACTTATCATAATTGAACAGTTACTCTGTTTAATCCTTTGTTGTTGTTTAAATTTTATTTCGTAGTATAATTGAAAATTATTGGGCTTCTTTTTTGGATCCCTTAACCTCCTATTCGAGTGCCGGAAAAGTCGAGCAAGAACCTTTGCCAGCTTTTTAATTATCATTTTTATTTTCCGCTTACTTATGCACGATAAAAATATGATGCTAGATACTAAATAATAGACGTATCTACTTTTTATTTTTGGAGAAGAGGCCTGCCATTCTTTATAATCTTTAGAATACTCTTTACATCAAATTTTTCGATTTTGCATTATCTATAGATATATTTATTATTAAAGGAAACATTTTTTCTGTGATTTTTTAAGATATAAATGATAAGAATACATAAGGAATAGAGAGATTAGGAAAAAATAAGATGTAATTTTTCATAATGGATGGCAAATAAAATTACCGATATGTTACATGTTTGTATAATAAATTCGAATACGTAAAAGATGAAATAGTTACTTCCCGATATATTTAAAAATTTTTATTTTTGTCTTTGGGAGTTTAAAATGAATTAAACATCTCATAGCTATAGAGATAACTTACACTTGACTAACTTATTAGTTTTGATTAGTCTTCTTAACCATAAATAGTAAGTTAAGAGTATTCCATTTCAATTAAAATTATTTTTATTTATAATTTCTTGGCTTATGTTTAGTACACTTAATACAATTATTAATTTTTTATTTATTTGATTTTTCTGAGATAATGTTTAGATGACGAAGTTCACAAACAAGTCAGTTAGATAATGTACAGTACTTGTAAGTTATTTTAAAACACTGTTCGGACCACCACCTCCTTTTAATGCACATATTTCATGTATAAATATATACATATATCGTTTGTTTCAAAATGAATTTTGTCATCTTACCTTCCAACAGTGGCAGAAAACTTAAGGGGGCGCTAGAAGATAACTGGCAGTGGCTGTTACCGCTCTTTACAGCGCCCCCTTGAGTTTTCTACCAATCTCAAAGGGGCGGTAGCGCCCTCTTCGGAAATCACTGCTTTAAAATATAAAACTTATTTATATTTGTTTTTTTTTTTTCATGAAACAACTTGAGCGATTTATTGTACCTGCAAAATATCTGAAGAACAAAGTGTTTAATTCACTTATTCTTCGACATCAAAATAAAGATTTAAAGGGAAAAAATGTCAAATTCCAAGTTTCGTTTCCAAGTTTTTCTGCGTTTCCATTATTGAACAATTGAAAAAAAATACTACAATTACAGTAGAGTTCAGATTAAACCGAGATTCGTTTAACTGAGCTACTACATTACCCGAGTAAATTATGGAAGAGTGCTTTTGTCAACAAGGACAAAAGAATGCAGTACAGTACAGTTTGATAAAGCTTGGTCTGATAATGTGCAATGAATTTACTCTAGTCAGATCTCACGATAATACGATTTTAAAAAATATTAAAGTAATATTTTTTTAAAATATTACTTTAATATTTGCTTTATAAGCAAATGTTTACAATAAAATTTTATAACTAATACTATGTGAGATGTGGTAGGACAGATAGATTCTTGTAGTGTAGTATTTCGTAAAAAGCATGCTATGGTTTAACAATTCCATTCGAATAACGGATTATATACATGATTTATCTGTATATTAAACAAAATATATATATTAATTTTTCAGAATTTTAGCATTAAGTTTATAATAACGATTTTAATATTTGCTTTTTCCCGTATAACTTTTCAAAAAATCTTAAGATGCTCTTTTATTTTAAAGTCAAGCACAATAGTATTATATTATTGTATATATATATTATATTATATTATAGTAGAATATTATATAATTTCAGCATTATAAGAAGATATAATTATTCTAAAAGTTATATTAACTGATTCTCTTTATATATTTCTGTAAGATATTTGAAGTTAGTGATTTCTGTTTTGTTTAATTTACTGAATATTGTATTAATGATGATCTTCATTGTAACTTGAACGTGATAATGTCTAGAAGTTTTTGTAAATATCGTCTATTATTTTCGAATGCATTGAATTCGCTGATATTTTATTTTTCTTTATAAATGCGTTAGTTATATTATTTAGTAAAATCATTTCTGGATAAAATAATGCTCTGTAAATTCGTTCAAATTCGTCTGTTATATTTCAAACTGTTCTGGGTGCTGTAGATTCACATTATTTAACATTCTATCTATCTACCTAACATTAAAATCAGTAAAATTAATTAAATCAAATAGGATGTAGTATACTATACACATTTGAATATTTGTTACTTTTTCGTATATTAGAGTAACAGAGGGAAAGTATTGTAATTAGTCAAATTTTGATCTTCCAGGTTTTTTGCATTTTTTGCAAGTTTTAAGGTCCTCTGATTCCAAAAACGTCAAAAGAAGGCAAACAAAATTCTATATGTGTGTAGGTGTGTGTGGATGTATGTAGGTGGATGTGTGGGTTTGTTTGGGTAGATGTATTTGTGTTTTGAGTGTAGGTGTATAAGCAGTGGCCTGTACATTGCTTTATAGCTCAGGACCCCATAAATCAAAAATTTTTAAATTTTGCAAGAACACTTCTATATATGGGACATTGATGCTATTACATATTGCAGATTATGAGTCAAAGGGGAAGACAGAGGGGGGGTTAGGAATGGGGTTAGAATTAATGAAAATTTTATTCGTTATTGGTATTTACAATTTTTTCCCCTAAATTCATTTGTACATCAATAAAACTTTGTCTTTTTTTTCTAACTTTTAGAAATTATATTTGAAAATTATCGGACTTTCTTCCTAGTCTCTTTACCTGCTGTTCGAGTGCCGAGAAAGATCCATCATTGCCAGCTTTTTAAAAGGAATTTAATGCATAATGAGTTCGTTTAGTGCAGTGTTTTTAAACCTTCTTGAAAACGCGACCTCTTTACAAGTTAAAAAATTCTGGCGACCCCCCTAGGGCCATATTAAAACTATATCAGTGATTTTAAAAACTATGTATTTAATTTTCTTTCTGTTGAGACAAATTATTGTTGATTAAAATGAAAATTTCAGAAGAATCGATAATAATTTAACACATATAAAGTATGAAACTTCCTTTAATTATAACATTAGGCACAGGGAACTGTTGACTTTTTTTTAGGATTGAATTTTCAGCTTCTACTTTTCTACTGTTTATTTCTTTTTGCAAATCAGCTCAACACTTTTTCCGCTATCATTTTCTAGGGTGAGCCGTAATTCTCGCTGAAATTGTAGTTTTTTTAATGTAGTGTAGGACCTACAAACACTTGTATTTTTCTTCTACCCACGACCCCCTGGGGGTCGCGACCCACAGATTGAAAAACACTGGTTTAGTGAGCTTTCAGTTTTGAATGAAATTATTGTGTATAGAGTAATAATCTCCATATAATGTAAAAAAATCAACTTTATAAAATTTTTGGACAAAATTCATATTACATTCGTTTAAAATATTTATTTTAAATTTATTTATACTATAATTTCACAAATAAATTGATAGAACTACTAAAGCTAACTCGTCAAGAATGTAAACTTTTGTTATAGTAATTATTAGAACTTTTTGTTCGTTTTTTATAATAGTTAATGCAGAAAATAAAAATTTTTGATTTTGATAGAAACTGTATTTAAATAAATATTTATAATAATTGTTGAAAACAAGAATAAATGTATACATAAATTTTAAATTTATTTGTCATTCCGTTTCATTGTATTTCATTGTCGACGCATTGTGATGCGATTAAACTTTAAATTTTCATATAACAAGTATCAAAGTGAAATGCTGGACTTACATTATAAAAAATAAATTTCTAACAGTTATCAAATTTTTGATAAAATTTAATAAGAATGTTTGTAATATGGGGTTTACTGTATTACTAGAAACAATATATTATAGGTTAATTGTTGATTCAGTTCCTACTAAAAGACTCAAACGTATAAGTCAAAAGCTGNAAATACAGTCGACCCCCCTATAACACTGTTGATAATTCCGTTTTATATGAATTCCATGTTGTACGAGTCACTTAGATTTTACAAATACGTGTGCCGTGCTGTGAACATCTTACGTATTTGTAAAATCTAATTGACTCATACAACATGGAATTCATATAAAACGGAATTATCAACAGTGTTATAGGGGGGTCGACTGTAATATAAATTGTAATTTTTATTAGTAATTAACTATAAAGATCAAAGATGGCCATTTATAGCAAAAAATTTTAATATGCCTTATTATAAAGGACGATTTTATAAACAAGATAAAAATAAAGCGTTAGTTATATTACTATAATGGACAGTAAAATTCTGTTTCAGAAAGTATACAAAATGAAAATATAATGAATAAAGTAGAACGAACAAACTGTCATGCTATGTTTATCCTCAGATAATTAGATTAGATCCATTTATTATATCTAGTAAAAATCAATAGTGTACATAGACGAGAAACGAATGACCAAAATATGGTCTCTGATACCTCACTCCACTAAGTATCTCTCGAAGGATAACAAGACTGATGAGATAATCGTTCCAAATTCCACACCACACGTTTGGGGGAAAACAAATTTGATATCGTGTTACTCGAGCGCAGTGTGTGTTTCATGCTGACCAGTGGGGCAAGTGAATGCTGCTGATCTTGAAAGGCGAATTGTGAAGGTCTGTCAAACATTAACTCCAGATGTGATTTCCCTTGTCCAAGAGTCAACAATTGAACGAATACGTATATGCGTTGCTGTTAATGGAAGTAGATTTGTGATTTCTTTGAGTTACTAATAAATAAAAGTGTTTAATCATTTTGATGTAGAATGATAAAACGATGTTTTGATTAGACATATGTATGTGATCTGGTAAAATTGTTTTATTCTTTTTCGTTTGTTGTACTTTTTCTGGGTGTAAACTTTAGCCTTCTATTTGTCTTAAGAGATCTTTAATGAAATCAGAATGCATTCTTCACTGACAGCTTTATCACAAAACAGTTAAAACTTAAGAAAAGCACTACAAGGAAGCCGAACTTACACAACGCTTTATGTTTTCAGGAGTTACTGGTTTGCCTTTACCGTTTTTTGGCTGGAAAAAAATATGGTGAAAAAATAAGTTTGACCTTATCTACAACTTTACAAGTGGAACTATGGTTCTATCTGCAGTAGGAGATGAGATAATTTTATAATTTTATCCTTTCGTTTTGGGGATAGGAGGAATTTCACTGTTACAGCAATGAATAATCCATGCTCGATAATGTATGAAAGCAAGCATCGTTTACATGAATCTGACAGTTACTTCTGAGACTGGATCGTTTTTTAAGAAACATCCTGGTTCGGCCGCATTTTCGTCCATTTCAGATGGAGTTTATGGTAGCGAAAATCTACCATCATAGAGAATGACGCACAACATATAAACATTATTCTTAATAAATTATGGTGTTCTAGATTGGATTCGAGTCCGAATCCCAATTCCTGTTAGGCTGACCTCATTTTACTATAAAATAAAAATTTTAAAGTTTTTATGAAATGATAGCTGAAAATTATGGCATAATATTATTTTTCTAACTTTATGAATTCAGTTTCGTCTTCATTTCGAATAAGATTACAGTATTTTTAGTTTTAGTGACAGTACTTTGCTGTATAGTTAAAACTTTTTATTAATTTTGTGTTTGCTACAGTTCATAACCTAACCAACCCAATTCTGGAAAGATCTCTTTTACCGTAGATAGATGTTTAAGAGACCCAGGAATTACTCTATATACAGAGATATATAAAATAATTGCGAGATAGATGGCCATTCGGGAGAGATTTCCACTCGCTGTAATTCCGAAAATAGACATTAGAGATCCGATGCGCATTAGTTAGGAGTGTTGCAACTGTAATGGAAGGTGTGTACAATGATGTATTCCGAGAAATCTTCTTGGAAAAAGAAAGAGAAATAGTTTGTTTTGGTAAATAGTAAATATTTTATTTGGCGCCTATAAAAGCGTGCATATTAAGAAGCAAAAATCACAAAAATTTTTTAGAGCGACTTTGTCTTTAATATGTGAAAAATAATTTATTCATCCGACGGAAATTCAAAAATTCAAGCAAAAATCAGTGAAAACGATCTTATACGACTCATTTGACTGTGTTCGTTTGTATGTGACATTGAATCACGGGTAAATTGCGATGCCAAAAATGCGCGATGCGTCCCTCTATACAAATTCGAAGAGACGGCCCACGTGTGATACAGGGCAATTTCCCATTTCGTAAATTAACACTGCAATTAGTTACCGTTCATTGCAGTGTTACATTCAGTCATTTCAGGTGCGCGAGGAAGCTTTGAATGTTGTAATCAATGCCATTCGCACAGACAATCCACTCTCTGTAAGGAAAGCAGCATATGAGTATAACATTCCAAGGAAAACACTCGAAAGATGGGTAAAGCTTAGAAACAGAATTAAGGAATACCAGGCTCGATCCTAATTTCAGTTATTTTTTATTGATACCAAGGAGTATGATCACTACTAAAGCTAACTCGTCAAGAATGTAAACTTTTGTTATAGTAATTATTAGAACTTTTTGTTCGTTTTTTATAATAGTTAATGCAGAAAATAAAAATTTTTGATTTTGATAGAAACTGTATTTAAATAAATATTTATAATAATTGTTGAAAACAAGAATAAATGTATACATAAATTTTAAATTTATTTGTCATTCCGTTTCATTGTATTTCATTGTCGACGCATTGTGATGCGATTAAACTTTAAATTTTCATATAACAAGTATCAAAGTGAAATGCTGGACTTACATTATAAAAAATAAATTTCTAACAGTTATCAAATTTTTGATAAAATTTAATAAGAATGTTTGTAATATGGGGTTTACTGTATTACTAGAAACAATATATTATAGGTTAATTGTTGATTCAGTTCCTACTAAAAGACTCAAACGTATAAGTCAAAAGCTGTAAATCATTCTAATCTGAATCGTTTTCATAGAAATGACTAGAATTCGTTGGAAATATACTAAAATTACCGCTTCTTATAGCGGTATAGGGTCTTTATCGTTAACAGTCTCATGTTAGACTGGTTTGAATTCTAACTCAATATAGGATAATCAAATTTACTTTATGAAGTAACGCAACTAGTTAGATCATTTTCATTCCCTGTGAATATGAGATAATTTTGGTAAAGTTCAGAAAATAACACTTTATAAAAAGTATTTAAATATTTTGATTTTGTTTCATATTTCCAATATAACTATTTTTCATGATTATCAGTCATAAAGTGCATGGAAACTGTGTTACCTAAGTTTTGTTTTTCTAATTCATTTTTAAAAAATAAAAATATTAAATAAGAACTGATTAATTAAAATATCTTTTTATTAGGGAAAATAATTTGCCGTCTATTTGTTTGATAGTCTTTTTGATATACTAGAAACTCCGACTGCATTTTCTTTGATTGATTTTTTTATCTTCTTATTAGTTATCTGTTATGATTTATTTTGTGCAGAAAGAATGACTAAAAATGACTTTTCCTTTGCAAAAAAGATGAGAAAAATCAAACAAATAGCAGTGTTTTATTTCATATAAAACAATGCAGGTTTTAAGAATCTATACTTCCCCAAATTGTTTACAATAGCGTGTAGAAACAGAAATATATTATTGACTTTTTCCGAAACCGTATCTTTAATTTATTATTCTATACTTCACAACTGGGTGCATAAGTAGACGCTGGACATCTTTAACATCACTCTTTATTCAGGCGTGTAGGATATTCCTAAATAAAGAGTGATATTAAAGATGCCTAGTGTCTACCTATGTACCCAGTTGTGAATTATAGAATAAGAAATATATTAATTTACTTATTATATTTTTATCTTTAGTAGTTACACAAATAAATAAGAAATAAAATGCTCCGTTATTACAACGCATAATGAAACATTTAAAAAGTAGCGTAAGAAAAACGCACTAGGAAAGGAAAATTAAATATACATTTACAAGATGTATCCAGAGCAAAACAAAATGTATCCATCACTGCACGATGTTTGCATGCAATGCTTGTTCCAGCACTAAAATAACCGAAGGAAATCAACTTAAGAGGATTTTGCATAACAACAAATAACCTCTGACTTTAAAGAGAAGAGAACATTGCAGAAATTGATACAGAAAGTTAGATTTACTTTTTAGAGAAAATGTTCAAAACGACCGCTTCAACGGCAATACAAAAATGTAGACTGTCGAGCGAGGCTTTTGGATGGCAGGAAGCATTCCTTAAGTCACCGTTTTACAGGCCTGTCGTATTCATCTCCAGTTCGCCAACATCACTCGGCGTTTCTGAATACCCATCGTACACCAATAGTTTTAAGTGATCCTATAGGAAAAAAATCCAGAGGGAGTTAAGTCTGGGGAACGTAGGGCCATGGAACAGGACCGTGTTTTTCTGTCTAGCGGTTACCCAAACTGTTCTAAGAGCCACTGACACATCTGTCCGGGAACGATGTGGTGCGCCATCATTCTGGTATCAAATCGGATTTAGTGTACCAATGGCAAGTAATCAAACCGTTTGTCCACTGTCATGTTTAGAATGTCCAGATATCGGTGACTATTCAGAGTCTACCCATATTTATATACAAGACCAAGAAACTGCTCAACCCAAATTCCATACTAGATATTTATGGTAAAACATGCTCAGTGCCGCGTGCATTGTGGAGCACGCAGCACTAAGTGCCGATTCTATTCCATTCCGAGAAAACAGTGTCTCGTCGGACAATAAAATGAGGTGAAGGAGTTTGTCGTCATGCTGTAAATTTAAGCTCATGTTGCGTTATTCAAATTGCTATGCTTTATTCTCTGCATTTTGTGCCGGTTGATGTTAGCGGCGAATGAGTACATGCCGCGGTGATGTAATATTCAATGTATTTGTGTTTGCTACAGTTCATAACCTAACCAACCCAATTCTGGAAAGATCTCTTTTACCGTAGATAGATGTTTAAGAGACCCAGGAATTACTCTATATACAGAGATATATAAAATAATTGCGAGATAGATGGCCATTCGGGAGAGATTTCCACTCGCTGTAATTCCGAAAATAGACATTAGAGATTCGATGCGCATTAGTTAGGAGTGGTGCAACTGTAATGGAAGGTGTGTACAATGATGTATTCCGAGAAATCTTCTTGGAAAAAGAAAGAGAAATAGTTTGTTTTGGTAAATAGTAAATATTTTATTTGGCGCCTATAAAAGCGTGCATATTAAGAAGCAAAAATCACAAAAATTTTTTAGAGCGACTTTGTCTTTAATATGTGAAAAATAATTTATTCATCCGACGGAAATTCAAAAATTCAAGCAAAAATCAGTGAAAACGATCTTATACGACTCATTTGACTGTGTTCGTTTGTATGTGACATTGAATCACGGGTAAATTGCGATGCCAAAAATGCGCGATGCGTCCCTCTATACAAATTCGAAGAGACGGCCCACGTGTGATACAGGGCAATTTCCCATTTCGTAAATTAACACTGCAATTAGTTACCGTTCATTGCAGTGTTACATTCAGTCATTTCAGGTGCGCGAGGAAGCTTTGAATGTTGTAATCAATGCCATTCGCACAGACAATCCACTCTCTGTAAGGAAAGCAGCATATGAGTATAACATTCCAAGGAAAACACTCGAAAGATGGGTAAAGCTTAGAAACAGAATTAAGGAATACCAGGCTCGATCCTAATTTCAGTTATTTTTTATTGATACCAAGGAGTATGATCATGTCACCCTGTACTGTATGGGTTAGATGACCAATGCAATAATTTTTTATTAGTGCTTTTTTTTGCCACGTGAATATTCTTTTCTACTCACAAATGTGTGCTAAGTGAACTTCAATTATTTTATTTAACGCTGGACATCTTTAACATCACTCTTTATTCAGGCGTGTAGGCGTGAAATTATTTCAACATGTGTTGAAATTATTTCAACACATGTTAAGATCAAACATTTTTTCATATTTAACAAACCCCATTTATTTACACTTTAAAAAACTATAATCACCCATCCTAAAATTGCTATAAAATAAAGAAAAAATAATAATAAAATGTCCTCTCAGTTTTATGAATTATTAAAAAGTTAATGTTAAAATACAGTCGATTCCCCTATAACACTGTTGATAATTCCGTTTTATATGAATTCCATGTTGTACGAGTCACTTAGATTTTACAAATACGTAAGATGTTCACAGCACGGCACACGTATTTGTAAAATCTAATTGACTCATACAACATGGAATTCATATAAAACGGAATTATCAACAGTGTTATAGGGGGG
>NW_019384357.1:696323-726080 GCF_000671375.1 Centruroides sculpturatus | reverse complement strand
TTTCAACAATGAAAAATGAATAATTGATTATAATATAAAATATATATTCTAAATTATTTTAATTTTATCTAATAGATTATTTTATTTTTGTAATATTTAAATTTCAAATACATATTCTATAATTATGAATTTTATCCTGTGATTTCCATAACTTGATACTTAATTATTTTTTTACGTTTATTGTTTTGAAAATAATCATATTTAACGTTTTTTAAATTTACATTATACTTATGAAATGCTGTATTTTCAATAGAAAGCGGAGACGAATAATGAAATGGATGTAAAATTTTAAATTAAACATTTTTTATAATATAATTGAAGATATTTTAATATCAAATTTGAATCTGTAGAGTTTTTAAAATGTTATCAATATCTTACGCTACTATATTGTTTCTTATTGGTTCATTATGCCATTTGTTTTCATCATTGTTATTCGTTGTTTATCTGTTAATTAAAACTGTGTTCATTTCTCATTCTTCGTTTATCTACAATAGCCGAAACATAAGAAATTAAATTTTGACTCTTGTTATTCATGAAATATTCAAATAAAGTTCTGTTCGTAATGTGTTCAATACTTTCAAGTTTTAAATCCAAGGTCCTTTTCTCTTCTTGAGATTCTATATGAATTTTTTTAACTTTTTCACATTATTCCGTATCATAATGATTGTCATTGCTTGTTATCTGTACACGTGGAAGATTGTACAGAAAGATAACGAATTTTACAAGATCATTCACCATCAATTTGTATTTTTGGACTGCAATTTGAAAAAACTGTAGACCTATAAATTCCCACTGTCGTCTGTCCGTCCGTTCGTCCGTCTGTCTTTCCTTAATCTCGAGAACGGAGCTAGATAGATGACCGGCATTACTCTATTGTTAAAGGAAAAATATGATATACAGGGGCAAGCCACTATAAATTTGGGCTAGAAAGCATATATTTTAAGTTAAATAAATTAAAAATATGATTAAAAATTGCAGCTCGGCATTGTGACGATGTCACAATATATAATTGCTCGTCCCATTTACAAATATTAATATATTTCTCATACATTTAAATTTTCTTTTAACATTTCAATTTGAAATTTAATTTTTTTAATATTTTAACTGTAAATTATAAGTTTATTCCTTTCTTTTTTAATATATCTTTATTTCCAGATTATTGTCGATTATCCTGTAGATCAGGAGATATGTTGCAATTAGGGTAAGGGAAAGGGAGTGAATGTCACTTTAAAAAAATTCAAAAAAGTGAAAAAACAGAACATGCTTGCTTATTTTTTTATAATGCTTAAATAGCATCATTAAAAAGTAATTATTTTATTATAAATTTTATAATAAAAACCCAGCGATCATTTTTATCCCCCCTGTGTGAACTTTCTAGTTGCATCACTGAAAACATTAAATTATTAAAAACTATATAACACTTATGAATCTTCTGTATGTTGTTGAAGTTTATCTTTCTTAGAACTTTCCAAGAATGTTATTTTTATCAATCCAGAAAATGAAAACTTTCTGAATTTGTTTTTTGTAAATGCATTGTTGACATTTAATTTCTTACTTATTTCAATCAATTTTGTACCAGTAAATCGTTTCTTGTATCCAAAGTCTAATTTCGGATGGTCGGATGTCCAAGATGATTAAAATGTCAGCCTATATCTCCGGGGGACCCGGTATCGAATTCGGACGAGCGTCCTAATAATTTTTCATGGGTGTTCTGTGTACGAAAAATCGGTTGTATCGGGCCCAGTTTCTCATTACTCCAAAATGAACAAAAAATCAAATTTTTTAAAGTGGATAAACTGATTATTCCATGTTGAATAGACCGGATAGTGTTTTGCGAGTCTTCTGTAAGCTTGTTTTCTACCAGAATATATTTTAAATGGTCAGTTTTTATATTATTTTTATATGAGAAGNTTTCTTTAGTTTCTGTTCAGTTTAAATAAGAATTGATCTGATTAAAATTGATTTTTAATTATCTTACTTCAGTCTTTTTTTCTGTTAAGTCAAAATATTTACTTTAAAAATGAGGACAAAATTAGATTTTTTGATATTTGATACAGTCGTTATTGATGATCATTTTTCCTGTCATTAAGGACTGGTTGCATGCGTTTTAATCTCAGGTAAATGCACTTTAATCTGTAGAATTATCTTTGATAAAGCTTATCCTAATAGTAGCATAATACTTTTAAAAAAGATCAGATCCTAATATGTACATTGATTAAAATCAATTCAAGAAAATTTACTGTTAAGTAATTCTTATTTTATGAAACATAACTAATCATTTCTCATTATAAGGTATATACAGGTATCCCTTGTATAACACGATGGTTACATTTCAAAAAGTGCCATGTTATACGAATCTGTACGATACAAACATAGGGTTATGTTCCAGAAGTTAGCAAAAGTATACAATTCTTTTTTGTTAGTAAGAGAGAGATATGTTTATTAAAGAATTCAATAATTTATTTCCAATCAACAATTAATTAACAATTACAATTAAAAGTATTTTCTTATACATTAATATTAATTTTAGATAAACGAGGGTGTTTTCTTTTTACAAAGTATTGTCGTCATCTGAAGTGTTTTGTTAATCTTGATCAGAAGTATCAGCAACATATTCATATTTTTTATTTTACCATAGAAGAATTTTTATGGAAGAAATAAAAATAGAACAAATTTTCAATTAACATAACAGACTGCATTTGTTCAGTCGAGCACTGGGCAACACTTTCCAGAATTTGTGTTGGGGTATCGATACCCCAACACAAATTCTGTGCCATATTTCATTCGTTTTATGAATCAATGCTTGCTTACAGTTAAAACAAAGTTTAATAACACTTACCTAAAAATGTTTAAATAAACTCTACTAAATATGAAGATTAATCTATAAAAAGAAAAAACAGTGACAGAAGGGCTAAAGTCTGAATTCAATGATGACACCTGGTTGATAGGAAAATTAGTGCAATTTTTTCCTTTCTTGTCCTATCAGTTTAATTAAAGTAAACCTAATGAAAAGCACAAAATAATTTGAAAATTTCAATATTCTAATATCCATGGGCATATTTGAGACAATGTGAATGCTTACTTGAATAAAAAAAAATCAAATAATAAAGTTTGTACTTACGAATTGTGAATTTTTTATTTGGAAGATTTCCAAAAGTGTGTTAGACAAAACCAGAAGTTGTGCTGTATTGGGAATATCCCCAATTTTTAAGGTGTTGTAGAAGTACCATGTACGAGGGTTACCTGTATTTTAAAATATGTAGATATTTTCTATCAAATCTATTAATGCATATTTTCATTTACATGTCAATCTGTTCCATGCTTTTGCTTATTTGTTTTTGTTCTTCATAACATGACTGTGCAGTAAGAATTTTTCAACAAGCTGATCAACTGTTGTCTTGAGTCAAAGAAATTCTTGCAACAAACAAAGCTTATTTTTTTTACATTAGTGATGAGGCTAAATGTATTTGAGACAATTATTCTGTAGCTTAAATGGTAACTTGTGCAATTGACTTTAAAGTATGATACAAATTTTTAATATTTGTATCAGATAAGACAGTGTTTTCAGTTAAAATGTTTTGTTTTAAAAAAATGCTAAGTTTCATTAATAATTTTAAAAATTCAGAAATTGTTACACATGAATGAAGCAGCTATATTAATCATATAGACCAGGGGTCGCCAAAGTGTCGATATGGACCCCCAGTGGTCGATGCGGCTAAGGGGTCACAACCTTTTTTTTTTTTCCTTTTTTGCTTAGACAGAGACCACAACCCACAACGTTTTTTTTTTTTTGCTCATACACATACACTTGTAATAAAACTTTACAGTGGGGTCAATGTGAGGCTTTGAAAAGTGATTGGGGGTCGACAGTTAAAAAAGTTTGGCGACCCCTGATATAGACTAAATATTAAGTCAAATAAATTTAACTAAATTGTTTTTGGTTGATATATTAGACATTTCTAAGAATCTGATTTAACATAGTAGTAATAAGGATAATATTTTACATTAAAATTTGTTCATAATTTATAATTTTCTTTGATTATTTAAACTTACTTAATATTTTAGTTGGTCTATAATATCTGTCATTCCTGTCAGGAAAATATTTCCTGTTCAGATATGACATTACAAAAACAGAAGTATCATATCAAAAAATGAAATCTCAAGGATTTTTTTAATAGAATATTTACAATCAAATTTGAAAATAAATTAATAAGATAAATATTACTTCAAAATTTGCAATATACAGAAATTAACATAAAAATTTTCTTAATTTACTGTTATTTGAATTCAGAAGTTAGGTGAATAGACAGACAGTAATTTAGTACCAATTGTGCATATCATTTGTTTTGTCCTAGAGCAGGGGTCACCAAACTTTTTTCTCAATGGGCCAGATAACTGAGAGAATGACGAGCTTGGGTCACATAACCATTTTGTTCAATACAGTACACTGAATACACAAAAATTAAAAACAACCAACATATTTATTTACCAATACATAAACACGATTGCTGCAGCAAGCTCATAATCACTTTTCTTAGAAACTTCATTGTAGGTACTGTACTTACATAAAAAGCACTCTGATATCCACAGTCACAAAGTCACAATTTTTTATTTCACTGATTTTCCTAAAAATTTTATTACTATTAGATGCAAAAATTAGGTTGGACAAATTTTGGCATTTTTACTTACTTATTTTAATTTTTCTACATAGTAAGTTTCTCTACAATTTATATTTCCTTATTAATAATTATATTTTAGCTCATTTGTGGCACAGTGTGGCAGTGGGCTGGATGAACTGATCTCATGGACCAATTTTGGCATTTTTACTTACTTTAATTTTTTCTACATAGTAAGTTTATCTACAATTTATGATATTTCCTTATTAATAATTATATTTTAGCTCATTTGTGGCACAGTGTGGCAGTGGGCTGGATGAACTGATCTCATGGACCTGATCCAGCCTGTGGGTCATAGTTTGGTGACCTGACCTAGAGGATCCATTTCTCATTATTCTTTAATTCAAGAAAGGGTTATTTTTGCTCTTCAAGAACCTGAACATTTTCTACTGTCTGTTTTCCTTGCTTGTCCAATTCAAGTAATCCATCTATCAAGCTTCTTTACTTTCCAATAATGGCATGTGGTTTAAAATTATCATTAGACTTGCATTAAATTGCAAGCTACATAATTTGAAGGCTTGAGTTTACTACCACCACCAATTTCCCAGAATCAAGATGTCTGTAGTCTTATACATGTTAGAGCAGTGTTTCTCAACCTGTAACGAATCATCGCCCCCCTTCAACATAGTATCGCCCCGTTCAATAAAACCATTATGTAGTATCGCCCCTTCACTTCAAAATTTCGATGCCGAGGGCCAAGGCTAATGCCAAATTCGTACTGCATTGAATAGACCAGTGGTTCCCAATTAGTTTTTCCTGCGTACCACTTCAAGAAAGAGCTCAAACTCGCATACCCCTTATAGTAAAAATTCATATTAATCTATACTAATAATATAAATTTGAAGGTAATCTGCCTGTCTGTTACATTTTCACGCCTAAACCTCTGAACAGGTTTTAATAAAATTTGGCACAGAGATAGCTTACATGTTGGAGATGGACATAGGTTACATTTTACTGCGAGAAAATATCTTACTCCCATGAGAAAATTTGATATAATGCGGGAGAAGCTGTGGGTAGTGATAGACAGCTAGTGATAAATGAAATAAGTTTTTTTTTACATTTATTACCTTATATACTATTCTAATAATGAAAATAACATAAGGTTTTTGTCAGCTTCAGTCTCAAGTCATTTTCGAGTCGAAGTCGGTGATGATGTTTAGTTTTCATGTTTGTCATGGCCGAAAATCTGCTCTTGCAGAGGTATGTTGTGCAAAATGGTAGTAAATATTTTATTGCCGCTTCGCTGACATGATAAATGTCTTTTAGGTCAGCCCAAAAATTACCCAGTGATTGCTCTGCAAAACAACTTTTGAGTCTGCTGTTGCATGAAATGTCTATTAATTTAATTCCTCTTGGTCAGATATGGGAAGGTGGTTGGTGGTGTTATTCGCAACAGCGACAAAAATTTTCAAAATTAATTTTGCAAAAACAAATTGTGTTAATTGTACAATTTTTGTTTCTTGCGTAAGAATTTCATTTAGGTTATTGTCGCAAATTCATTTTTTGATGAAATTTCGATAATATTTTTAGTTATAAATAAATGAATTTGTGCATTTGACATCATGTTGTAAATTGCCGAATTTTTGATGGTCCACCCATTATTTTTTTATTGCTTCATCTCATGCATTTCAATTTTAAATCGACCGATTTTAGATTGCCGCGCGTACCCCTTCACACAATTTCATGTACCCCCCCCAAAGGTACGCGTGCCATTTGGGAACCATTACATTACATTTGGGAACCATTATTGGGAACCATTGGAATAGACTATTGACTAATATAATGTTATTTATTTAATTATTGTACAATATAACAAATAAAATATCTAATTATTCTTAATATAATGTTTTACTATATAGTTCAGAAAATTGTTTTTTGCCCCCAAAATATAAATTGTTACTAATCGCACCCTCAACATGGAAAAACGCCCACATGGGGCGATATTGCCCCCGTTGAGAAACACTGTGTTAGAGGCTGATGGCTTCAGTGTATTTTTTTTTGGTCCCTTCAGTAGCTTTATATTACCAAATACAGCATTAACATTACAAGTTGCCTCTGCTACATTGTGGCCTAGTTTGAACTCATATAGAAATTGCTCATAAATTGTGTTGAGACTTAAGATCATGTAGAAATGGCTCCACTGTGTATTCTTTTGTAATTCTTAATATATCTGATAACATAATCAATAAGTTATTTGATAAATAATAAATCAGCATTTGAAATTAGGCAACCAAAATTTTTTTGGACTACCAAATGTATTTCTGAAGTTGTCCAGTGGACACCCTAATTTATTTTTTTGTTTTTTTTTAACTTTTTTGTATTTTATGCATNAAGATACGTATTATAATTGTAATTTGTAATAAAAACCTTAGCATAAATTAATGGTGTGAATAGAAAGAAATATGGAATTATCTATGTAATCACGACCTTTTGATCAGTATTGGAAGGAAACATTTTGATTTTAAGAGAAAATTATTTAGTAATTGATGCGAATGTTGCTTAATCTTACGTCGTTTTCCATAACTCATTATTGTAATTCACTCGTTTATTTATTTTATTCTTTATTCTCAATAATTTTCGATTGTTCCTCTCACAATGATTTATCCTCATTTAATTTTTTGTATATCTCACATTCTTATCGAGAATATTCTTTCTGTCAAGCAATTTTTATCCTCTGATATACTAAATTTGTCTGGTCTTCTATCACGCTCTCCAGTAAGTTTCTCCAGAGAGTTACATCTCGTCACATGTCCGAAGAAACTTCAATTTTCTTAGCTATCCTTTATTTTGATTTACTTTACGTATTTTCAATAGTTTTGTTGTCTATATTTTTTCTAATTACAGATAGAAATTATTAATTTAGAAACTCAAAAAAGTAACTTTTGTATTCCCTAAATATAATGACTATTTTTTGTATGTGAGTGAGTAAGTTTGATCCTCCTTAGTTCGTGTTAAGAAAGTTAAAACTGTTCCAACTGTTCTCTAAATTCGTTTAATGTTCGGTGTGTGAAGAAAATTAGGTTAGACAAACTACTTTACAGACGTTTGGCTAACCCATTTTGCTTTAGATAAAGTAGTTAAATAGAGGGTTTGCAATCTGTTGATTATTGGTATTTTCTAAATGGTTAGCTGACCTCGAACAAGAACACATAGTTCAGTTTCAGAGAGTTAAGAATTATATAAATTTTTATATTTTGATTTCGAATTCAGTTGTGATTTGTATATATTTAGGTATCTCTAATACATATTGCATTGTTGAAAAGGCGAAAGTAGTTTATAAAGTCTATATATTGCTTTATTTTGAGATATAATTTAGGTTTATGGTTTCTTGATTTGATTGGCACATTTGTCTACGTTTTTTATTAAATTTTGTCAGTGTCAATTCCTTAATTCGAAATTAACGCAAATTTCTAGATGAACTTGTTAAAATATAATTTTTTTTTATTTATATAGTAAAAAAAATTATTTATGTATTCAACACCATAAAGTTATGATACCAACATGTAATTTATCGAAAGAGAATACTTAGTTCAATTTCATAGTTTAATTGAAATGCTATTTTTAAAATCAAATTTTAATGCAGAAATTTTCGAAAGAATTTCTTTCATTTTCTTGTTTTGTGTGTCGAAATTATAATCATAAGTTGTTATTGTATAGACTGTACTAAAAATAATTAAAATAAAATATCCTAATCAAAACAAAGTGTTAACAGTATAAGGGCGGGGAACTAGGAGAAAATCTCAGGGGGGCAATTTTTAATTCATATAATAAAATAAACAACATATAAAAGTTTAATTATTTACTAATTACTTAAAGTAAACTGCATAAAATTACAACACCAAAATGTTACGAAATTGAAAAGTAATGATACATTTTAATATTCTTACATCATTTTACAGAAATAATGAAACTCATGTTAACAATAAAAAGTCTTAGGAGATCGCTCCCTATCCTTCCCGGATCCGCTACTATTAATTATGAGTAAGTTTACATTACGAATAAGCATGGGCAACCGCAGAGGGGGCAAAAGGAGCACTTGCCCCCTGGGATTTAGTAAAAAATTCCACAGATTATAATTGTAAAAGTGGTTGAGATATGTAACCTTATACCCTCGACCACAGGCCGCTTTCTCTGTCTTTTTGTATTGATGAAATTCTGTAATCTATAATCTACTTGTGAAGAAAGCCAAAGAAATTAAAAAATTATATAAAAATTTATTGATGTAATTATTTGTCTCCAAGCTTTGCCTATTGGAAAATTTTTTGCAGAAGTCCATCTAATAAGAATACGTATGATTCAAATCTCTGCTACAGGCGTTATATTGATAGTTAAGAATAAATAAAAAATAATGTTAAGTTAATGAATATTTCATTACATCTAAGAAATTAAATTCGATAAAAATTTATTAAATTTAAATCTCATGGCACACTTAATACAATATGAGTTTCTTGTATGCCAGATATCATTAAAATTTTTACGTAAGCTTGCCTATTGACTTCTTTAATATTTGAAGTTGCAATAAATTATATTTGGTGAAACATAAATGAAGCAAAATTTAAAAAAAATTATATTTAGTTTCAGATTCCTCGATTTCATTCTGTTTATATTTGAATCCGATAAGACACTAACTGTTTATTGAGTCCGGAGATTGTACTGGCTGTGTCTTTGATTTCTAAGAACTGATATTATTTAAAAAATAATATAATAAATAATAATATAAATAAAAGTCCATTGGAGACATCAAACTCAATTATGATGACCAATATGGCCACCATAGAATATGAAATTTTTAAATAATATAATAAATAATAATAACAATAAAAGTCCATTGGAGACATCAAACTCAATTATGATGACCAATATGGCCACCATAGAATATGAACATGTAAAATGAAAAAATTAAAAAATTTGACATTGGCAACGGAGGAAAAATATGACAATTTGTGAAGTAATAATCATTTGTGTAAACTGTAGAATACTTTTAAATTAATAATTTTTAAAGACTTATATGTTAAACAGTACTGTCTCATATTCATTAAGTTGACTCTGTTGCATTTAAATTATGAATTTGATTTAAACCAAAATAAAATATTTTTAAAAGCATGTTACTAAATTAAAATGACCTATTTAAAATTNAATTATATTTAGTTTCAGATTCCTCGATTTCATTCTGTTTATATTTGAATCCGATAAGACACTAACTGTTTATTGAGTCCGGAGATTGTACTGGCTGTGTCTTTGATTTCTAAGAACTGATATTATTTAAAAAATAATATAATAAATAATAATATAAACATAAATAATAAGTAATTTTATTGTCGGGAAATATTATACTGTGCCTGTACAGTACAGTACATGTATCTCCACGCCAGACTGCATCACAGCATTAAGTATCCAGGAAAGAGAAGGTTCTACAAGTTACTAAAGATTTATAAAAATTGTATTGCTGCTCCATAGGAAACTGGGTCTTTGCTATGATATTCTAATCATTTAGTACCATTGTCATTATGTTCCTATTAAACTGGAGTATAATTTCCTTTGTCAATAGGTATAGTGTTAACTGAGCTACTCCATTATTTATTTTTCCTTTGAAGTTTATGCAAATCTAAATGGCTTATTAGTAGATTTTTTCTGTGATTGTAAATTTTTAATGATTGTCAATACAGAACTGCAATTTTTATGAAATAAACTCACAATTCAATTAATTAATCTCACAATAGTGAAGATCCAAGTAATTTATTGCTCTTATTATTTTCGTCTTTGAAAGTATTCAATCTTTTAAGTTTATAGTTAAATGATTTTATTCTATATATTTTTCTTTTAACTAAACAGCAAGCACCTATACGTGAAGACACTTTTCACTGAAAAAGGACCGTTTAAAAAAACTTTCTATGTCTCCATGAAGTAGACGAAAATGGAAAAGATGTGTCCAACGGAAAATCAAATAAAAAAAGATGAAAAGACTCTTCTGTTTATTAGCTCAATAATTATATCAGCTAAGTGAAAAGCTTAGCATTGGAAAAAACTTTTTGTACGCGAAAATAATGGGGAAAACAAAAATTTACACTAAAATAATTTTTATCACTTCACGGATTTAAACATTTCCAATAAGAAAATGCCTACGCAAAATTAAACTGTAAAGAAAATGTTAATAATGATTCGAATTCACTGAAAAAATTAAACTTATTCTTCTAATCATAAGTTTTATAAAAGACATTTTAAAAATATATTATTGCTACTTACATACTAAACTTATTGTGTTTCTTTTTATAATCCGTGTATCTGCATTTTATGAGCAATCAAACCAATGAATTTTTGTCAATAGATTTTCCATCTAAATGTAAGAATTAGCCATTATTTAAATGTTTCTTCACGAATTTCTCATTTTCAAACTACAGGTATTTATAAACATGTTTGCAAATGATATAGATTGAAGTACACACTGTGAAACAATAAGAGTGTCGCTAACTTATATCTATTTTATATTATAATATACACACAGTAAAAGTGTGTATATTATAATATCTATACACACAAATATATAATTCATCTAAAGTGAAGCATGAAAAGTCTTCTATTATCCTAATTTCATAGTTTTGAAAGCTTATTTATAAAGATTTCAGACATATCTTAACAGTGTATATTCTTTTTGTGAAGCCATTATGATTCCAATTTAACTTTAGGCCGCTTGTTTATTGAGATATCTAATCGATTTTAGAATAAAGTAATATAATTTAGGATCTATGATCTCTCCATGAAAAAATTTTGCGCATAAATCTTGTTGCCAATACCTCCTAACAATGATATCTACTGAATAAATATGTCGGTCTTTTAGCATAAACAATGGCGCATATATAAATTTTTTCCAAAAATTTACATCAAATTGCTTAAATTAATAAAATAGATCGCCATTTATGAACTCTTGAATTTAAATGTAATCAGTGATCTCGAAATCGATGCTAATGAAAAATTAGTATTAATTACCGATTATTTAATGCAGTGTTAATTAATCTGATTTAACGTTTATCTTTAAATAATTATCTCACTAAATTCATACATAAACGTGTGAACTTTTCAAATACAAATAATTTCTTCTTAAGTACGAGGTTTTTATTTAGATAAATTTTAAGTGTGCCGTACATTTGTTAATGAAAAAATATAGTTCGTGATGCAGTGATTTAATTCATCTCTACTAATTATTTCTTTGAAGGAGCGAATTTATTTCATCTTAGTTTTATCGTTTGCATATCAGTTTAGAGAACATAATATTTCTGATGCCATCGTAAAATTGTTATGAATAAATTGAGAGTGCTTCTCCTCAAGCAATGTCAAACAATAAGAAATTAATATTAATTATTAAAATGATAAGTCATTTATAGAAAATTCTCTTCTTTTTCTTGACTTCGTGGATTAGGATTATTAGGTCTGTATCACTCCCAAAGTAGATTTCACCATCATCTTCTTGGTTTTATTCTGCTTCTGAAGCTTGTGGATTTATAGTGAGTAGCAAGTTTGGGCCATCTTCAGTTGGAATTTCGTTATATATTGCTATTTCATTCTTACCTACGTCTGCTAATTTCCTCTGTAATGCTATTTATTTTAAATATATCTCTGATAAACTGGTTACGTTTTTTGTATCCATTATTGTGTAATCCGAGAGAAAATTTAAATCTAGTTGTATTTTTTTGAAATGCAGTTCTTGTTTTTAATTATTTTAGACAAAGTTAGAACGCCAATTCAATGTTTGTGGGGTGATCAAAAAGTAACTTTAAAAAGCAAATAAATTTATTGAGAAGATGAAAATATACAGAATTTATATGCAAGCAACATGCTATTTCTTAACTGCCAGCTGAATCAGCTTATTCAGGCATTTATAACAACTTATAATGATTCATCACCCCCTCAAAAATTCCTGTCTCTGTTGCTTAAATTACTGTATCCTGCGACGACAGCTTTACAAGACTGAGGCAGCTTATTATGTTCTTTCAAATATAGGAGAAACGTAGAAGTTAGGGAAGAAATTTGGGGATAATGAAGAACATCCCATTCGATCTATGGTCTGACATTGTCATGGAGGAGGATAACACTTCGGCTAAGGAGTTCATAACATTTTCTCTTAATAGTCTCTTTCAAGCTTTGGCATTTTCATTTTGCAAATTTATAATTTAAATTTAATTTGTGAATTGTAATAGTGGATTTAAAAAATTTAATGATTTTAAAAATTATTATTTCGTTTTTCATGAGTCATTTTATGTGCTGTTTCAAAAAATTGACATGATATTGATAAAAATGTTAAGAATTATTTACACTTAACAAATATTCCGCATTATGATTAATATAGTGTGAGATAAAATGGATGGACTAAGCGAATATTTTAATTTTAAAATGAATTAATGAATCGTTTTTGTAAGTATATTCGTCGACATTTAAAAAAAAATGATCGAAATTAATTGTTGAATCGTCTTTCAGATTTCTATTTGTCATCATTTTCTAAAATACAAGTGTAGATCACTTAAAATGTCTTAATGTACTGATATACATTTATAACAAACTGAATTTCAAATCAGATTAGTGTAATATTCTAGAAACACAGAAACGTTCTAGAAATGTATAGCTTTAAATTTGAGACATAATATTTAAAAACAATTGTAGCTCTAGCATTTTTAATCGAGCATTGCTAAATTTCAACATGTACATAAATACTATATTATACAATATTTATGTATTTTTGTATGCAATTGATTTGTATGTAATCGATTCACTTCTAGAACATTTTGTTCTAGAAGAATTCAAGAAGTGTTCTAGAAGTAATCGTATATAAACGTTCTACACCTGAACGTTTATATGAGTAGTTTATAAGCACTTATAAATAAAAGTATAATCATTTCATGTATGTTTCATATTATTAATAAAAATTACTGTACTAAACAATAATTTATATATATAGACGTGTTTGTCCCTATATTTCACTCTGCAGCCAAAACTACACATCGCACATCAATGGTGTTTGTGTGTGGTAGTAGCCCCATCGTGCACTATGGTGGTTGCGTCTCGATAGCTGTAAGGATGTGGGAGATATGGGGGTTGAAAGTAGTTGACTTCGAAAATGTGTAACAATGGAAGTGTTAACAATGAAAGTTTCAACAATGAAAGTGTTAAGAGAAAGCGGCGTGCAAGATTTACAGGCGCAGATGCTGTTTTTTTCGTTTTTGTGGGAAATCGAACATATTTTTAGACCCATGTAAAATTTTCTAATTAGTTTGGAAACGGGGGACCTAATTCTTGCATTCTGTGAAAATGTGTAAGATTGGCTATAATGTAATCTTAATCTTAAATGTTTTCGAATAGTTGAAAATGTTTTGGATTATTCGAGGACCGTTATGTGTGAGTAGTGGGGATGGCTTTTGGAGACGTGTGACGCACATGCTTCAGTTGATTTTTCATCAGTAAAAGTGTATGAATAACAGAAAAAGGTAAAAAGTGAATAGTGAAGTGTGAAAAGTAAACATATAAAAAACAACGCCAAAGTGTAAGAAAGAATTTTTGTGGTCTCGAAACAGAAATAATCAAACAGAAGAGCAACTTGAAAATTATAGGGAAACACATCGAATCAGAGAAAGATTATGTAGAGGAAGATAAACAGTCTTTTATGTAAAAAACAAACTATATTACATATAAATGTACAAACAAATAAAAACCCAGCGAAACGGGTACTTGCAGCTAGTTAATAATATAAAGCATACTAGTGAAAACACAATAAAAGCAAAAGATATAGGTATATGTTTGAATTGATTGTATTTCATTACTTTTTATAGTGAAGAATGTTTTATTTTCTATTACAGTAAATTTAAATGATGTTTTCTTTTATTTCCAATAAATTATTTTAAAACTACTATCATGTTTTTTCATAATAAATAAACACACAAAAATAATTACAGAAATAATCTCAAGTATTGATTTAATATCAATATTTATTGATACTTATGAAATAAATAATGAGTTATATTGATGTTCTTCTGGCAACTAAACCAAATCAAATACTCGTGTAGATATTTAACTTATCTTGTAACTAAAATATATTTTAATAGCTCTGTTTTAAGCATTTTACAACTTGAATTGAGATGAGTAGTACTGTATTTTTGATATGAAAATTAAGATTTGAGAATTACAAAGTCATTTTATGGGTGGTATTTATTAGAAAGTCTTGAACGAGTAAAATAGAATATTATTTAAATTAAAATTCAATTAGCATTAGAAACTTCATAATTTCAAGAATACTGAAAATTCTCAGTGCTTATATTTGAAATATGTTCATTAGTAGATATATCAGAATTTAATTCTGTTTTATGAGAATTCAATTTATTTCATTCGTTCTATGAGAATTTCATCTGTTTTTTAGATCTATTTATCTTTATTTTGGATACAGCTAATTAAATTTATTAGATCTTTCAAGAATCATCGTTTACAAAATTTAATTATAGTGAATAATGTAAAAAAAACTCATTTGCTATAAATAAATTTCTTTTGCATGTTAAAGATAATTGATAAAGTGCTGTATTTAATCTATCGAAATCCTTATCAGATATCAGAAATATTTTATTTTCGAGAAAAACTATTCAAGATTATTTAAAACTGAATAAATTCATGCCAGCTAAATCTTTGATATACATATATTAAGATATATATTTATTATATTTTATGTTATATACATTATGTATAATTGTTATATGATAATTCTATATTTAAACTTAAAATTAAAAGATCCCTGCTGTGATAATTTTCGTCAAGTCCAAAAATAATATTAATATTGATAGTTTAAAAATATATAAAACATAAATGAATTTTTTGCTTAAAAATGTAATCTTTAATGTAAATTTAATTTTTTTATGTGTAGAAATTAATGATTCTGCGAATTTATAGAAATTCTTGAATTCTTGTGAAGTTTCCATATTTAAAAAATTATCGTTGCTGTTATCAATATACAAGTTTTCCTCGTTTCATTTTGTGTTAATTAAATGCGGTTATCTGTCTTCTATAAATGCAAAATTAATTATTCTTTCGGTGTTATTTCAGAACATAAATATAATTTTATAATAATGGTGAGTTGGCTTACTTCCTCATAGAAATTACTTCCTTCCAGAAAACATTTCATGTTATTATTGTTATTATCAACCATCTTGAAAGTCGCAGTAAAGAGTAACTTAACTTCGGTATTTCCTGAACTACTACTCGTGAATTTCGATCGATATAAAGAATTTTTGAACCGAACTACTGCCTGAAACTTGAAGATTTCACATAGATCTTTTGATCGAATAAATTCAATCACACCAATTCTAGATTTCATTTCAATCTATTCAATACAAAATTGCCATTTTTTATTTTCTTACAATTGTCAATCTGAATTTCATGAAAAATTTACGTTTATAGCGTACAAATAATCTGATTTTTAAATGAAAGATTAATCAAGATGGTGCTGAAATCAATCGTGAAATTCACGAATTTTATAACCGTGTTAACTATTCAAAATTAAGAAAAATATTTCGTTAATATAAAAGAAGATAAATAAACCGAAAAATTTTATTTGACATTCAGAACTATGGCAACGATTGGCTAAAGAGGTAAACGTCCTCCGGCAATGAGGTAGAAGAGCATACAATTTAAAATTTAACATAATAAATGAGTGAAATGTTGATCGTAATTTCCTTGAAGACAAAATTTCAAATTTTTACTTCGATAAAGCACGAATTTCAACTGTTGTCAGTGTAAATTAGATCAACACATGAATGAATATCAATATAAATGATATAAACAATTTTTTTTTTTTGCAAAGAAGTGCCTTAATAATTTAAATTCTAAAATTTAGTCAGCAGCAATAATATCCTCAATAAAAAAGCATAATATTCATTTTGTTCGTGTTTATTAAGGCTTCTTGAGGCTTCTTGCCATGATATTTTAATGTCTAAAAGTATTTATTATATTTCATTGAAATTTAAATACTGTATTATTATTCCTTCCATGTAAAAATATATATAAATTAATCTTTCAATCTTGTTTAATTTCTTATCTTTTAAGAAATTTCTAATGGCTATATTAGTGTACACATTATTTTGTGACATGCAAAAATAATTATTAGTCAATATTAACTATTCTCTGTTTGAGTTGGTAAACACGATACAAAATCAAAGAATAGAACAGATTGAATTAATAATTATAATATTCATGTAGTACAATCAGATTTATGATGTAATCTTATAGCTTTATATACTTAAGTTTGTATTTAAAGGTTTCATATCATTATGAAATTCAGTGTAATTCAGAAATTTGTATGGTGTTTAATCTAGTCAAAAACAATAACGCTGTCGTCACAGATTAACAATTATTTTACCAGGTAAATATAAATATTTTTCAGCTTAATGTACAGTACCTGCTCCGTGAGATTAATTTAGTTGTTTTTTTTTTTTTTTGTAATGATTTAATCCAACTGATTATCGGTGGATTGCATATATTTAGAGACCTTTCTTCCAAACGTAGAATTAGGAAACGCAATTTATATTATTCTAGCTATTTAATAGTACCAAATAATTTTACTAATTATAGTTAAACCTGTCTAAAACGGAACGCGATGATATCGGCCGGAATTTTCTGTTTTTACTAGTTTTTCATTTTATAGAAGTTACGTTTTTGGCACGTGTTTTAATTGAGACGAGCCGCTGTTATGCCGAAATATTCCGCTTTGCACAGGTTATACAATTAATACCCTAAAAATCTTTCTTTTCTGCGTTAGACATGATTATAATAGTATTTTATATAGAAAATCGTTCCATTCCGGATTCCTGTTCTGTTTAGACAGGTTTCCGTTTTGTACAGGGTTCGTTCTAAACATGTTTTACTATTATATGCTTTTCTATTTGTGATATAATAATGGAAATTGCATTTCTAATCATTGGATTCTTGTTAAATTAAACATTGAACACTTAATTTTCATCTGTTTATTTACAGCTCTTCTTGTTGGAAATCTGATAATCAATATATTATTGTTATAAATTTCACTATAAATATATGTTAGATACAATAAATTTTATAGATCGCATTTAGTGTATCGATCTAATTTAATATATTTATTGCATTTAATTTTAATGTTTCTAGTTGATCTACTTTTCATTAATATACGTTTAAATTAAACCTAAGAGTTTAATAGTCATCATCCAATAACAATTATCCAGCGGCTGTTTCAGTCCTTAAGCAAACTCTGAATATTGTATGAAAAATATTAATAATTTGAAAATTAATAAATTCATTATCTGATAAATATAAACACTTCAATGTATATTTATATCAGAATAAAAAAATATATATATGAAAATTGTACATATAAAACACTTAAATAGATAATCATTTAAACACATTGTAGCTTTTAGCCATATAATTTAGAACTAAGACTAAAGACACTTAGGTGACCTTGACCTTTCTCTCGAGACTTCTTAACCACCTACAAAAGGTTAAAATGATCTCTCTCTTTGTGAATGAAGTTTTCACTGTGGATTCTTCAAACCATTGAGAAGACTAAATAGTTCACTGTTGATATACTTGATGATTCCTGAGAGTGAAAAATCAGATCTTCAATGTGATTTTCACGTTTATAAGATTTTTTAAACGAAAATTGTCTGAATGGAGAAATTTTATCGATAAAACGAATAGTTTTATATTTTTTTAGTGGGAAAGATGATGGAAATATAAAATATAACTTCAGTCGTTTTATGTTTTACTTCTTTATTCACATTTTTGTTCTTCTCTTAAATCATTATTTTTCATTAAAAATGCACAACTCTCTAAGATTTCTACATTATCAATTTAATCAATATATATTTTGTTATCATTTTATAAAATCGCAAATAAAAATTTCATTATATTTTTTTATGAGGTAATACTATAAAACATAAAAAAGTTAACTGGTTTTTAGAAATATAAATTTAGCAATATAGCCCATTTTTATTACAATATTATTCATCGTGAATTTAAAACATTAACGTTAATAAATTGTTTATAATCATCGTTACTTTACTGTTCTCAAAGTAATTTTAGTGTATCTTCGTAAACCGAAAATGAATTACAAATAAACATTTTTAATATTTTTGGATTTCACAAATTTTAATTTTGTAATTCTTTAAAGTTGATATTATTCTTTTACAATTTATTAAAATTATCACCAATAATGCATATATTGCTTAAGTGGAAAACTATTTCTACAGATTAGATTTTTTTTTGAGAATATGAGCAAGTATTTATTGTGACTTCGTCACAATGATGGGCTGAAATTTTTAATCATATTAGTTTATTTAACTTAAAATATATATTCTCTCCACTTCAAATTAGTAGTGACTTGTCCCTGTACGTCATACTTTTCCTTTAACAATAGAGTCGTGCCGGTCATCTAACTCTTTTCAGGGAAATTTTGGAATTGAAATCACGTAACATACGGTTTAAACCAGAAGTTCGTGTATACTTAGTCGGGCCTCCTGTTCCTATCATTTCCATATCTGGTCTCGTCTTTCATCTATCTAACTCCATTCTCGAGATTAAGGAAGGACAGACGACAGACGGACACACAGATGGCATGTATAAGTGTACAATTTTTTTCAAATTGCAGCCCAATTATTCCTTTACAATACAGAATAAACATATTAAAACTTGTGAATAAACTGCTTATTTAAGGCAACCGAACTATATTTCTCAGAAACCAAAATACGCTTAGGCAACCAACTTTAGCTGCTGAAATTAGAGCAATTATATATTTTAAAATGAAAAACATTTTTGAATTTAAACGAATGGATGCATGTATGAAATTATTCCATTTTAGGATAGATAAATGTTCTAATTCCAGCAGTTGAAGATGGCTTCGAGAAAGCCGAAAATGTTTCTGAGAAATTAATATTTTTCAGTTATCTTAAATAAGCAGTTTCTCCATAAGTTTTGATATGTTTGTGATACCGAGTTCAATGGAATTTGCAGAATAAATATTTAATTTATTACAATTTTCATCTTATACATATTTTATGAATTATAATTATTGAAACAAATTTCTTTCATATCAAATTATGATTTTAGTTATATACTTTTAAACAAAACAATAATTTTTTAAATTTAATATCTGAAATTTTGAAAAAAAAATTATATATATTTAATAATAATTTTAAATCGAATATAATAATAATAATATATGAGATTCGAAGCATATATTATTTGAGATTTTAATTGAAATATTTCAGTGACGTTGTAACATGGTGGATTAACCATTAGCAAAATAAGCACGTCTTACGACATCATGGAAATGGGGTACCACAGAAATTTTTAGTTACCTGATTTACTGTACGGTGCAAAATTACAGACGAACAAGGGTCCACTAAAAGGGGCCTCCACAATAAATGAAAAAAATTAAAATATTTGCTAGCATCATTTAGTTTGAAAAACAAAATTTTATTTTATGTTTTATTATTGTTTATATTTTGAATTAAAGGAACTAAAATCTTTTAAGTGCTTAGGGCCTTTAAAAGTCTTAATTCGGTTATGCACAATACTAAATTATTATAAATATTCTTATTAGTTTACATGAAAAATTTCATTGAAAAGCATGGTTAAAATACTAGTTTTATTAATAAAAAAAAAAGGTAAAAATTATAATGACAAAGATTAATTGTGAAAATATTGATAAAATATTTTTTTTAAACTTTTACACCAACATTTATAATTTTTCTTTTTAAGTTAAAACAACGGTCTACGTAGAGAATCGAGTACTATGAGATGAAAACTCCAGAAATTATAACTTTTGTTTACATTAATTTTTGAATATGATCAACTGCTAAAACTTTTTAATAAATTCAAATTTGACTTTTAATGTTTTTTTTTTTTTTATTAAAATAAGACGCATTTGAGATACGATAAGATATAAGTGTGTACAATGACAAGTTTGTGGAATTTCTCTTCTTCTTATATTCGAGGGCATAATAAAAAATATAAAATTCATGTGTTGTAGTTTCTCTGATCGTTTATCCTCTATAATACAGTACTATTTTTAATTTTTATTTTCACAATTATTTTTGTTGATCTTGGTCTTGAAAAGATGAAGATGGCAACTAATTTTGGCAAGTTTATATGTCTTGTAATGGCTTATATTTAGAAGATAAATCTGTAATAGAACTATTTAATTTCTGTTTTTAAAGTGTAGAATTAGAATTTAGAAGTTATTTAAAATATATTTCTAGCTATAGCCATTAATTTTTAAAATATAGTATAATCAGTTTAGTAAATTATGTATATACAGTATTTGTTATTTTGACTTTTCGGTTTTATGCTTTTACTTTGAAAATTCTGTCTTTACAAAGTTGAATTTCGCAATATAAACATTTGTAATACATTATTCGAAAATAATATGCCATATTTATGTTTAAAATTAATCTTTTCAATATAGAAAATAAGCTTAGGAAGTTATTTTAATATATAAATCGATAAAAAATATTCATATTTTATTATCTAAAAACTCATCTTATCAAAGCTGAATTGTTACTTATAAAATTTTAATTTCACTATATATTTGCAGTTTAAAATCTATTTCTAGTTCTTAAATTAAAACTAGAAATTCTGAAGAATTTTGTGAAACATAGATTTAAATGTTTATGTAACGTTCAGCATAAATCTGTATGAAAATAATAAAAAAATATCATGGAAATGATACAGTTTTCAACTCGAAGTCTAAGATTTATTACCATAACAATTTATCTCCTGAAGAACTCTTAAATGGAGAATAGCTAACTCAAGTTAGCCTAAGGAAAATGTCTATTTATCAAGAAACAAGCAAGAATAATAGCTTTTATCACTATCGCCAGTATCGCTTCAAGCTAATAAACAAACGATTTTGATGAATGCTCTTATATGGAAACCGTTTCGATTATAAGGAGTATAATTAAACAATGTTTCATACGATGCTAAATTACGAGGTATTTTTGTATATAAAAGGAAATTTTCATAATTATAAAATAACAGTACTCCAGAATTCGTAATTAGACTGAAATAATTACAGTTCAAAATTGAAAATTAGCTATCAAAAATGTATTGTCTTTTGAAAATATTTTCACAAAATGAAATTTTATGAAATATTTGTAAAATTTTAATAAGTGCTTTCACTAAATGTTCTCAGTGAAATATCTTATAGGATTAAAAATACAGAATTAAAATACAGGATTAAAATTACATCTTACATGACAAATAATTGTAATTTATAAAACTTGAGACTGATTGATCCAAATTAAGACGTTAAACTAAAATACAAAAATATATGTTCGAAACTATTGAAATAAATGTAAATATTAAATCCGGGCTGAAGCGTTCGTGAAAAGTCTGATACTGTAATTCGATCCAGACTCAAACCCGTTCCTCAAAGCAGATATCTTTGTCGTCTTGGCAACATAATCTCCATATAAGAAGTGGAAACGGTGTTAACCCTAGTCACCATTGCCAAGTTAATAGATAGTTATGGAAACTAAGAAAACTACGATAGTGAATTATGTTTTATTCTAGATTATAGGGTGAAATACAAGCAATTATTTATTGTGACATCATCACAATGCCGAACTGCAATTTTCATATTTTTAATTTATTTAACTTAAAATATATGCTCTCCATTCCAAATTAGTAGTGACTTGCCCCTGTGCATCATACTTTTCTTTTAACAATAGAGTCGTGATTCGTGCCGGTCATCTATCTAACACCTTTCGGGGAAAAGTTTTTAATTAAAATAAAGTATATAGTTAATCGAAGCCTGCTCTCCCTAAGCTTTCCACATCTGGTCTTGTCTTTTATCTATGTAACTCTGTTCTAGATTAAGGAATGACAGCCTGACGGACGATAGTGGGAATTTATATATCTATAATTTTTCTAGTCGTGATCAATAATGAAGAACCACTAGCTTCAGCATAGCATCTCTGAAGTATTTATAAATACTATTGTTCATTTTTTTTCAAATGACAAAGAAGAATACAAGATAGAATATCCAAAAGACGAAAGAAATATATTTGTAAAAATTATTTTAAATGAAAATATTAATAGTATTAAATTTAAAGTTGAAAATTTCATACTACTATTTGGGGTATTTCTTTTAAAAATATGTAATACAATTTTAACACATTGCAAATTTAGCTTATGATCACTTAAATATAACCAATAAAGTAGACTAATATTAATCTATAAAAAACAATTTATAGGAAATACTTTTTTTCAGTTTTAAATAGATTTCATGCCCATCAGTAGCCGGGTAGAAAAAAAAAACTACTGAACAAAAACCAACGAGTTGCTGAACTTTCCCGGCACATTTTAAAGTGCATATGGCGCCATCTATTATGCTGTTTTATCAAAAAACTTTTTATATTTTTAATCATAAAACGGCAAAAAGCTTTATTTTGAAAATTGTCATTAAGTCCGACCCTCGTCCAGATATGACACATGATCCCCTTTATCTTCCCATCCACCTGACCTTTAACCACAAAAATTTAATAGCATCAATCATTCTAATACACAAACTTCCTTGCAAAATTTCAGAAATTTTCGAAGTTAATTAACTCCTGTGCTTTTACAGGTGTTAATAAGCTTCAAAGAGGGTGAACAAAATCGTGCTCCCCCCACACACTAGCATCCATACATAAAGAAAAAAACCCTGAAGTTTTTTGCATTTCTCAACGTTTCAAGGACTCGAGTCCAAAAATGTAAAAATTTTGGGGTTCATTTTTGACCGATTACCAGACTTTTCTTCTGCTATATATAACAAAGCCGGAAAAGTAACTAGCAGTTGGTCGTGGGTTCGAGCCTCTCCAACAAGCTGTTGATTTGGAGAGGCGCGAACCCACGACCAACTACGTGGAGTTTTCTTTACGTTTGTAACACCTAAATAGGGCCAGTCTCCTAAAGGATATCCTTTCAGGAGTCATCCCCTATCGGCAGATCTCCCGCGAGTCGTGGTGAAGTATATATAAACAGACAAACACACAGATTTCATTGATTAATTAATATGAAGATGTTTAAAATACTGTTTTAGAGTGACTACCAAATGAAATATACATTTAATGCGTTGCAATTCAGAATGTATTACGAAATAAAATATTTATTGATATACATTTATCATTTAAGTAAGTCGTAATAATGCTTTTTCGACAACTCAAATGTTCTTTTAAAACTCTTTTATTCTAATTCGCATATATTTAATCCGGATTATGTGAAAATAACAGGAAAAACGATTTAGGTTAATTATAAATAATTGTCAAAAGCAAGATTATAGTTAATGCGTAATGTTGGAGTTACATAAGTTAGATTAAAATTACACGCAAAATTATGTAAGCTAAGCTAAGCTAATACCAATAAAAAATAAAATAAAAAGGTATATACCAATTATAAACATTAGTTGCAAATAGCTGTATTATAAAACTAATTTCATGAAATAAAAATGACTCATCTTTAATGTATTTCAATATTTCAATGTCTGTAAATTAATTTTTAAAAACTTTATTTGGAAATTTCAATACGAAAATTAAAATATCTCTCAAACTACAGGCATACCTCGACTTACGTCGTTTCGAGTTACGTCGTTCCCGATTATACGTCGCTTGTTAAAAAAGTATATGGAAAAATAAAAATCAAGTTTAAGTCATTTTATTCGACTTTACGTCTGTCCGCCACAAATATTGAAGTCGTAATATCACTAGATAAACGTTTAAAGCACATAAAATCATATTAAAATATATACAAGTATGTACTGTATTTACAGTACACGCATTCGTAAATTTAGATTACTTTTTTTGTACTATATTAAAAACTAAAATTTATTTGTTTGTAAGCTTAAAATAGATTTTTATTAACCATATATTATTTAAAATGCTTTCCTAGTGATAAGTAGATTCGGAGACAGGTAAATTCGACTTACGTCGTTTTTCGACTTACGTCGTTTTCCTGGAACCAATTACCGACGTAAGGCGAGGTATACCTGTAATTACATTTCTTATAAAAATTAAATTATGAAAGTGATATGAAATATTTAGTAATTAATCTGATATTTTACTTTCTCGACTGTCGTGTATACATAAGAAGGGGAAGTACTGTATTGAAATCGTGTCAAATTTGACCCTCCGAGTTTTCTGAAAATCTCCACGTTTTGAGACCCCCTGAACCTAGAAAAAAAAGCTAAAAAATACCGTGTGTTTTGGAGTCTATTTCATTTGATATCTCAGGATAAGATTAAGATTAATTAATATGATTAAGAAACGAAATTTGACATGGTAGCTTTTGTATAAGAGGCATCGATGCTATTAAATTTTGGTTGTGAAAGGTCGAGAAGACTTAGATATAGGCTTGTCACGTCTCATATCTTGCGTGGGATTAGGCTTAATGATTTTACTTGTTAACATTTACAGGATGGTTTTTTATAAAACTCATCTCTACTTTCAAAATTAACTTGTTTTGCCATTTTATAATAATTAAAAATATCGAAAGTTTTTATAATAAAATCTCAAACGGTACCACATACAATTTTATTTATTTATTATTATTAATAATATAAAAGTTATTTTTTAAATAAAATCTCATAACAGCCGGAAAGGTTACGCAACTTGTCGCTAGATTTTTTTTTTATTTAGTGAACGTTTAATATAAATATATTATCATATATTTATTTGTAAATAAAACATGCATTTATCTCTCATATTATTCTTTTCCATTCTTTTATATTTCCGTAATCTCCAATTCTTTACAAGAATACACTGAAAATAAATATAACTCTTTAGCATAAAATCGACGAATAGATTAAGATATTAGTCTAACTTACTTTATAATTTATTAAAATATGCACTGTTTTGTAATTTTAAAAGTGTATAAAATTTTTATTGAAAATGTAACAGAAAATGTAACAGGTTTATATAAATTTCATTTTCTATAAGAAGTTTATATGTATAAACATAGCCTACCGCTCTGAGGGATCTGGGATCTAATCCGGACGTATCGAAAAATCCCCAGGAATTTTTCGGAATGGTCCGCCCGGATAAGTCGGTTCACCACCCGGCCGCCCAATTGTGGGCCTGGCCGAACCCATAATGGGCTTGCTAAAAGAAGCCCTCTTAGTGCCCACAGGGCGGAAAGAGTTTAAAAAAAACATGTTTATACAAACGATTATTTTATTAGATTTTTTACAGCATAACAAAGTTAAAATGGGAATTTTATTTTGACTTTTATATATTTCATAAATATATCAATTTTAAAATAAAAATTATATTAGTTTTTACAGGTATACTTGTACAAGATTCGAGAAGGGAGGTAGCGGGAATGGATATTATTACACAATTCTAATTAGTGTACATAATTTAGAATGTAAACTAATAATGTTCCATAAAGAGATAATTTTGTATGAATTTTTCTACATCATATGCCATTTACATAATTTTAAAAAAGCAAATTAATTTAAAATCTTTTTGGAAAAAAATTTAATTCTAATTCTAAGAAGAAATAGTTTTAACAAAATAGCTTTAAACTATATATTTATTCAATGGATTATTTTTATGGTAAAGAATTAGTTTTATTAATAAAAATAAGTATTTTGACTTTTCCAGCTCTGTTATATATGACGGAAGGAAGTATGACGATCGGTCAAAAAATGATCCCGCCAATATTTTTACATTTTTAAACTCGGGGCCTTGAAACGTCGAGAAATGCAAAAAAAATCGGTTTTTTTTCCTGTGTGTATGGGGATGTTAATGTGTGGGGGCACGATTTTGTTTTATAACTCGTGTGTTTTTTGTCGAAAATTTCTGAAATTTTGCAGGGAGGTTTCTGTTTTAGGGGATTGATGTTATTGAATTTTAGCGATTAAACGTTGAGAGAGTGAAGAAATAGAGGGAGAATCATATGTTATATCTCGAATGGAATCAGACTTAATGACGATCTTACGCGTTATTAATAGCATTTACAATTTTTTATAAAACCCATCTCTACTCTTAAAATTAATTTTTTGCCATTTTATAATACAGTAGAGCATCGATTATCCGACTCAATTGGGGACTCAGGTTGGTCGGATAACTGAAAAGAAGGAAAAAAATACATTATTAGTATAGTATAATAGAATATTAGTATATCCCATGTAATTAGTTTATTAGTATATCGCTATTAACCAACTTCGCGTTGAATTTTCATCGATGCCTAACAAATTTTTAAAAAATAATAATCATCGCTATTGTGTCGTTAAAAATTATTTTATTGCTAACCAACCATTCATAATTAGAAAATTAAGTCTCGTTTAAATACTGGCCTCCCTTCAATGATCGAGCCGTTGATGCCAGCTAAAACATGCAAAACTTTAACAAAAATAATATGAAAGTAGTCAAGACATAACCAAATATTGCCACATCACTAGCGGACATTTGAAATTTGCCGACTAGAACGGTCGGTTAACCGATGTGACGGTTAATCGAGGGTCGGATAATCAATGCTCTGCTGTAATTAATTATATAAAAAGTTTTTAAAATAAAATATCATAACAGAAGGTGCACACAGTTTTAAATATTGCCGGAAAAGTTAAGAAACTTGTTGCTGGATTTTTTTTATTGCAGACTTTAATTTTCGTCACGAACATTCAGCATTAATATTAAAATTGATAAAATTTAAAGTTCTAATATTATCAAAGTCTTGAATAATTGAAAATATTTGAAAAAAAAAAATATTTTAAAATATAGACCTACTATATTTTCGTATTTATTAGATCCGCATTCTTATAGATAAAATATCGACGTCAGAATATGAAACGTGTTATTTTATCCTGCACAGTTACATTAATACAATATTATGACATTAAGAGCGCCAATAAATTCTTTTTTGAGACTCTCAGCATAGTTTCATATATATCTTAGAAAAGATATTTGATCAGGTAGTATGGAAAATAATGTAAATTAGTTTATGCCAACTTTATATGCCGTATGAATGCCCTCAATTTACAATTCTAAAAGACAACATTAATTTTATTCATATGAAGTGAAGTGAAGATTTTATTCATATAATAAATTTAATTACCTGCAATTTGAGAATTTTTATTTAATATGTAATGATTGCTGCGTTTATATTTTTAAACAGAATTTTAATCATATAGTTTTAGTTTTTGGGCTGCAATTTTCAAATTGCAAACTTGGTCGTCCGTCTGTCCTTCCTTAATCTCGAGAATGGAATACGTAATTCCGATACCACTTATGGAGAGCTTAGGGGTTAGAGGCCCCAATTAACTGGAACTTCTACTCTTAACTGGAATTAATGTGATTTTTAAAAATAAAAATATGATTAAAAATTGCAGCCCGGCATTGTGACCATGTCACAATAAGTAACTACTCGTTTAATATTAATAATCTGCTATATAGAGTAGAACAATACTATATTTATTTTTAAAAATAGCCTATCAATTTTGAGGATTTTTTCGGGTTTTCATACGGCCAATCACTCTCTAACGTGTAGTAGCGATTTGGATAGTTTCTTTAACTAGACCTGTGTGTATGGGAGTTACATTTATTAAAAGAATGCACTGGAGTCAATCAGGAAATATAAACTGCGGAGTAAATTCAGAACAGCTGAATTCACACCCGACAGTATATCATGCGTGACATTTATATCTGAAAGTTTCCAGGTCAGAAATTTTGGAAAAGTGGTAAATGTAGCGTTTGTTCGATTAGTAATCACTCATTATTCTTTGAAGATAAGTTGAGAAAAGAAAGATAGCCGACCGAAGATCAAACAAAACAGAGAATAAACTAGTTCAGAGATATAAAAGAATGAAGTTAATGTAATGAATTACATATTTATTTTAATTAATTATTAAACAATAAATATTTGATTTTAAAATTTACGTTGAATTATTTTATTAAATCAATAAATAAAGCGAATAAATATTAAGTTTATTTCTAAATTTATGCATTTACATTTTAATAACAAAAGAAGTAATAAATTTACAGTATTTCTTGCATTATTATGTATACTGTATTTTGGCTAAATTTAATATACAAATTAACAATGACAAACTTTTTCATTTATATTTAAAATATTTAAATATATATTTTTTTTGTTTTTGTATAAATAATGACAATTTTATTGCATATAGCAATAATATAAACAATATATGAGCAAAAATTATTGTGGCAATGTTACAATGCCGGACTGCAGATTTTAATCATATTTTTAATTTATTTTATTTAAAATATACGGTAAAGGAGGGTTAGATGGTGAATAAAAGATCTGAAGCTGTGAATGTGAAAACAAATTTTATTTAAAAAAATGACTAAACTTGTGTTTTCTTATTGTACCAAATAATACAATAACGGGCAAAATTAGGAAAAACAAAATATAAGTTTCCGCTAAATCATCATCTTACCCTCAAAAGTGTGGGTTAGTTTGTGAACAGTATATGGATGAACTCTCTACCAGAGCCTATTCTGTTATTTTTGGTACAGGTTACAGGTTAGCCCATTATTCAAGCTTCTAAAGTATTATGTAGAAGAAACAAAAGTCGTCCGCTAATCTTAAGATTTTCGAGGTTGCAATAAATATAGACATTCTGTAAGTCAGAAACAAAAATATTCTATTTTTTCACTTATTTTAACAGCAATTGCCCATAAATAGCACACATAACACGCATAACTTTCAATTAACACAATATATCTGTGTGGCGCTTACCTTTATACAGTAATTACACGTATTCACTAACTAACCCTTATTTATCCTATGCTCTCTCAAATTTAGTGTAATGCTTTCCCCTGTACATCATACTTTTCCTGATAACAACAATCATACTGGTCATCTAACTCCGTTCTGTAGAAAGTTTTCGAATTGAAATCACGTTACTTCCGGTCTGAACTGGATTTTAGTATACAGTTAATCGAGGCCTCCTGCCCATATTAGTCTCGATTTTCATCTATCTAACTCCGTTTTCGAGATGAAGGGCAGATAGAACAGACGCCAATGGGACTTTATATGTCTGAAATTTGAAAATTGAGCCAAATAATCAAAGAAATCTCGTAAG
>NW_019384357.1:691748-694530 GCF_000671375.1 Centruroides sculpturatus | reverse complement strand
AAAAAAGTATATGGAAAAATAAAAATCAAGTTTAAGTCATTTTATTCGACTTTACGTCTGTCCGCCACAAATATTGAAGTCGTAATATCACTAGATAAACGTTTAAAGCACATAAAATCATATTAAAATATATACAAGTATGTACTGTATTTACAGTACACGCATTCGTAAATTTAGATTATTTTTTTTGTACTATATTAAAAACTAAAATTTATTTGTTTGTAAGCTTAAAATAGATTTTTATTAACCATATATTATTTAAAATGCTTTCCTAGTGATAAGTAGATTCGGAGACAGGTAAATTCGACTTACGTCGTTTTTCGACTTACGTCGTTTTCCTGGAACCAATTACCGACGTAAGGCGAGGTATACCTGTAATTACATTTCTTATAAAAATTAAATTATGAAAGTGATATGAAATATTTAGTAATTAATCTGATATTTTACTTTCTCGACTGTCGTGTATACATAAGAAGGGGAAGTACTGTATTGAAATCGTGTCAAATTTGACCCTCCGAGTTTTCTGAAAATCTCCACGTTTTGAGACCCCCTGAACCTAGAAAAAAAAGCTAAAAAATACCGTGTGTTTTGGAGTCTATTTCATTTGATATCTCAGGATAAGATTAAGATTAATTAATATGATTAAGAAACGAAATTTGACATGGTAGCTTTTGTATAAGAGGCATCGATGCTATTAAATTTTGGTTGTGAAAGGTCGAGAAGACTTAGATATAGGCTTGTCACGTCTCATATCTTGCGTGGGATTAGGCTTAATGATTTTACTTGTTAACATTTACAGGATGGTTTTTTATAAAACTCATCTCTACTTTCAAAATTAACTTGTTTTGCCATTTTATAATAATTAAAAATATCGAAAGTTTTTATAATAAAATCTCAAACGGTACCACATACAATTTTATTTATTTATTATTATTAATAATATAAAAGTTATTTTTTAAATAAAATCTCATAACAGCCGGAAAGGTTACGCAACTTGTCGCTAGATTTTTTTTTTATTTAGTGAACGTTTAATATAAATATATTATCATATATTTATTTGTAAATAAAATATGCATTTATCTCTCATATTATTCTTTTCCATTCTTTTATATTTCCGTAATCTCCAATTCTTTACAAGAATACACTGAAAATAAATATAACTCTTTAGCATAAAATCGACGAATAGATTAAGATATTAGTCTAACTTACTTTATAATTTATTAAAATATGCACTGTTTTGTAATTTTAAAAGTGTATAAAATTTTTATTGAAAATGTAACAGAAAATGTAACAGGTTTATATAAATTTCATTTTCTATAAGAAGTTTATATGTATAAACATAGCCTACCGCTCTGAGGGATCTGGGATCTAATCCGGACGTATCGAAAAATCCCCAGGAATTTTTCGGAATGGTCCGCCCGGATAAGTCGGTTCACCACCCGGCCGCCCAATTGTGGGCCTGGCCGAACCCATAATGGGCTTGCTAAAAGAAGCCCTCTTAGTGCCCACAGGGCGGAAAGAGTTTAAAAAAACATGTTTATACAAACGATTATTTTATTAGATTTTTTACAGCATAACAAAGTTAAAATGGGAATTTTATTTTGACTTTTATATATTTCATAAATATATCAATTTTAAAATAAAAATTATATTAGTTTTTACAGGTATACTTGTACAAGATTCGAGAAGGGAGGTAGCGGGAATGGATATTATTACACAATTCTAATTAGTGTACATAATTTAGAATGTAAACTGATAATGTTCCATAAAGAGATAATTTTGTATGAATTTTTCTACATCATATGCCATTTACATAATTTTAAAAAAGCAAATTAATTTAAAATCTTTTTGGAAAAAAATTTAGTTCTAATTCTAAGAAGAAATAGTTTTAACAAAATAGCTTTAAACTATATATTTATTCAATGGATTATTTTTATGGTAAAGAATTAGTTTTATTAATAAAAATAAGTATTTTGACTTTTCCAGCTCTGTTATATATGACGGAAGGAAGTATGACGATCGGTCAAAAAATGATCCCGCCAATATTTTTACATTTTTAAACTCGGGGCCTTGAAACGTCGAGAAATGCAAAAAAAATCGGTTTTTTTTCCTGTGTGTATGGGGATGTTAATGTGTGGGGGCACGATTTTGTTTTATAACTCGTGTGTTTTTTGTCGAAAATTTCTGAAATTTTGCAGGGAGGTTTCTGTTTTAGGGGATTGATGTTATTGAATTTTAGCGATTAAACGTTGAGAGAGTGAAGAAATAGAGGGAGAATCATATGTTATATCTCGAATGGAATCAGACTTAATGACGATCTTACGCGTTATTAATAGCATTTACAATTTTTTATAAAACCCATCTCTACTCTTAAAATTAATTTTTTGCCATTTTATAATACAGTAGAGCATCGATTATCCGACTCAATTGGGGACTCAGGTTGGTCGGATAACTGAAAAGAAGGAAAAAAATACATTATTAGTATAGTATAATAGAATATTAGTATATCCCATGTAATTAGTTTATTAGTATATCGCTATTAACCAACTTCGCGTTGAATTTTCATCGATGCCTAACAAATTTTTAAAAAATAATAATCATCGCTATTGTGTCGTTAAAAATTATTTTATTGCTAACCAACCATTCATAATTAGAAAATTAAGTCTCGTTTAAATACTGGCCTCCCTTCAATGATCGAGCCGTTGATGCCAGCTAAAACATGCAAAACTTTAACAAAAATAATATTAAAGTAGTCAAGACATAGCCAAATATTGTAATGCCA